>NC_084922.1:36446078-36749108 GCF_958298935.1 Phragmites australis | reverse complement strand
CGACGAGAAGCGGAGTGGTGACTGCCCTCTCCAGGGCCAGCTCGAACGGCGACGCCCACGCCGAGTACAGCACCAGGACGATCAGGAACGCCTGCCACCACCTGAAGGAACCCAGCCCATGCACGTGAGCTCATGCATGCATGGATCAAAACGTACACGTGCGTGCGTGAAATGCATGGATGCATGCATGGCAAATCGACGGATAAAAAACCCAAATAGAAGAGGACTGTATAGAGGAGATAGTTGGCTGCGCAGCAACCGCACCTGTAGCGACAGTCGAAAGGATTGATGATGTTTCCATGGGAAGGGAAGGGTTCGCCGAGCGCCGGGAGAAACTCGCATGAAACGCCGCCGGAACCGTTGTTCACGGCCGGAACCGTCCAGGATTCTCTATCTGGTCTTGCCATGCTACGTAGTACTGGCTTCTTTCTGCCGCCAAAGCTACTCCGTTGTGGCCTCTGAAGCACAGAATTACGTCGAAAGACATGAATCATCAGTATTACGGCATATAGGTTTATCCAGATAACTGTGTATTATCGTAGGCAAGATCGACTAGCTAGCTCTAAACTTCTAATGCATGGTACTTCACGAAACCATATGAGACGATCGAGAGAGCCACTGCACCTATGATACTGTTCCTTCCCTTCAACTACAACAACTCAATTTTTCTTCCGTCGTCTCGGGAAAAACAAACAAACGTGCCCCAACCCAAACATTCAAGACGAGAACATGATCGCATTCGCAGCCTTTCATGAGGTACCGAACGAACAAGTACATACACAACTAGCACATACCTGCTGCAGGCTTCAGCTACAAGACGATGCTGCTATCCATCGAGGCTAGACGAAGACATGAAAGGCAACTCCCGGTCGTTTATATGGCAGCCGATATTTGCAGGCCACGCGCGGATCGGAACGATCTCTAGCTCTCGGGCGCATGCATATTCCTTCCCGTTAACTGCGTGCGCGAAATCAAGTGGTGAAAGCGAAACAAATCCTCGCCCTGCCGTGTCAAGTTTAGTTAGTCAATCAAGCAAAGGCGAAATAAATCATGTGACGAATCGGAAAGGCGTATTACCCGGGGAGTAATTCCAGTTCTGTGCACGCACGCTCAGTTTCACCCGATCCTGAAGCGATTCGGAAAGGAGTAATTGTCCCAGTTCGTGACGGACTGCGATTTGCGCCGTCCCGAGAGCTAGAGATCGTCCCGATCCGAGCGTGCGGTTGCAAGACGGCACGGTAATGATAGGACTCGCCTCCCTACATGCCTGCAGCTTATGCCGCTCTCATGGCGGTGTCGCTCGCCGGTAGCTTGTGCTCTGTTCTCCGGACCGGTCGTAGGCGACGGCAGAAACGCTGCAACAACGAGCTACGATACCAGATGTTCTGCACGTACAAGATGCGCGTACGTGTCGAGCGATTCTACACGTACAAGATGCTGAATAAAAGCCCGGACTTTCAGCCCACAGATGGCAGCCCATATGTATCGTGTTCACGATCCGGAGTGCCCCGATCACCGATCCCATCATTTTACGGTCCATGTAGAGCGATTCTCAGCTGGTCCCTAGCCCTGTAGTCCACAGCAGGAGGAGTACCTGGCAACGATAAGATCAGCGGAGTAATCACGGGCACAAAACACGACCTGATTCGCTGGTGAAAAAGCGGAACCGTAACGGGGCAGGGACATCCAATCCGATCCAATCCAATCCAAGCCACAGCTCGAGTCCACAAGTTGGTGGGCACACGCGCTCGCGGAAGCATGCAAGCAACGGGGGGGAGGCCCCACGGTTACATGCGTAGTACGCGCTCGGCTAATTATTGCTCGTCCCGTTTCCCTATCGGGCTCTCACGTGCGGCAGCGGAGGGAGCCCCACCCACCGGTCCGATCGGAACCCAGACCGGTCGGGGTTATTTACTCGCGCACGAGAGTACGTACGGTGCGCGTGCAGCCTGTGTAGAGGGGGAGGGAACCGTGAGACTTTATGACCGTATGCTTCCGTCTGTCTGAGGCCGTATCAAGTACGGTCTGCAAAATTTCCGTCTGTCTGAGTAGGAGCAATACTCTAGTAGCGATAGTGGTGAAACTAAAGAACCGCGTAGGGAATAGAAGAAAGGTTTGCACATCTTCTTCGGTCATTTTTCCGAGCTGTCGGATCACGAGTAACCCATACACATCTCTTTCACACTTGTGTAAAATCACCCACAGATCTATCCCATACTTTACCTATCCGCTGCCTACTTCCACCCTCCTCCACCCTTTCCATCCATGTTAATGCTGTTTCCCATCAATTCAAACTTGTTATCAGATTTACTTTGTTTGTCTCTTACTCGTTGTTATGGTCGCACATCCTTTCTCCTATGATCTTATGATCCAAAGTGCCACCACCGTCTCATAATACTACCGTCACTACATTCGTGTCATGCCTCTAAATTCAGTGGCTGTTTTTTTATGATAAAATCTACCGAAGGTTTGGCAAATTTTTAGTCACAAGAATAGCGATTCCAATGAAAAAGAATAATCTAAATTTCTTCTTCTAGTTTCATGTTCAGCTCAGATAGCATCGCTTTACTTTGACCATTTTTTGCAACATACTACGCATTAAAAACATGAAGAAACTAAGGTCGCTAAATACGCATATGAACGAACTTCCTCTCCCTTGCGGTCTCATTCTATTTCAACGTCAGTTAATAAATCAGTACAGATAAAACACATGTGGCCAAAGTAGACTAGATTGTTCAAATTTTATGTCGGAGAAATTCCAATGTCCCAGAACGCCAAAACAGAGGCTCGTCAGCACAGCAAAGATTAGCCATGTTTTAGATCCAGTTCATACAGGAGTTGCATGGAGGCAGATGTACGTAGCGTGGTACCATTGAAACCGGTGGTTTCCGCCTTCTGGTCCATCCACCCAGTCAAAGGAGAAGAAGCACAGCAAGTGGCGCGCGCGATTGAAATGGGACGGCTGGCGTGCAGAGATCTAACGGCGGATCTTGCCCGTACCAGGCACGGCGGCGCCCACGCCCCACCCGGTGGCAGAAGCTCGGCCACAGACGCGTGGGGACGCGCCTCTCCCCATCCAACGGCTGCGGGCGCCTCTTCCCAGGTGGTCCCGGGAGGACACGCGCACGTGCCTGACTGCCATGGCGCGGGCCCCTGCCGCGCACCAAACGCTGCCCGGTGTATCGTCCAATCAGCTGGGTACGGCGACGCGCGTCCCGCTGACGGGCCGTACCGGTGGGCGTGGGCGCGTAGGTCAGTGAGGCGGAGGGGTTGGGCGGGCTGGGTCCGCCGGAGGGGTGGAAAATGGGTAATAGGTATTTGAATTATTTGATATTTGTATTTATTAAAATATGAATATAGATATTTGTATACATATCTATTTCTAAAACAGATATTAAAATAAATGTATCAGAATACATTTTCGAGAATCCAATTTAAATATGAATATTCGAATTGCTTTAAATTTGGATGTGGAAATAGATAATATCCGTATCCACCAATTACGAAACTAAATGTTACTAATATTTAGAATTTTTGGAGGTGAACAAAGTTTATATATTCCGGCCCAATCAAATTAGAACAGATTTCAATCAAATTTGACAAAAAAAATTAAATTTATGACATGAATTTCAAATGAAATTTCTAAAATTTCGGTAATTCTAGTAATTCTAATTGTAAACTAATTTTTTGAGTATCAAAATAAAAATTCTTATCATTAAATATGTAGAATATTTGCTTACAACCCGATCGAGTAGATATTTGAATGCGGACTTGGATTCAAACTATCCAATTTATATTTATATTTGAGGATATTTGGATTTATATTTATATTCGTATTAAGATATTCGGATTGGTATTTGATTTGTTTTCATCCCTAGTCTGCAGCGGCGTGGGTGGCGGGGACCACGGGTACGTGCGCCGTAGAGTGCTCCTCATCGGTCGTCACTAGTCACTCCTGAACCGAGAGCTCAAACACGAGACGGACGACCATCGAGTTCCCAAAAGGAAGAGTCTAATCTCACGAAAAGGGATGTTCAAACGCACGGGTGCGGCCGTAACCTCATCATCGCGCTCGCCCAACTTCTAGGAAAACTCCTTTTTTACTCTGCTGAATGAATCTTTCGAGCTTTGCGTTTGTTCGGTTAGTGCCAGACCATGAGCACTGCATTCTATGCTGGATTTATATATATATACATGTATTTGTAAAATTACATAGCCATTTTAAAAATTACAACAATATACTACTATCGTCAGTTTATCGGGCAATAGCAAGAGGTCATTCGATGAACGGGCGATATCTTATAGATCCTGACTATAAAGGAATTAAAAATCCAATGAGTGACACGTATCACCTGTTCATCGGGCGAGATCTTACCGTCGTCCGATGAGGTGTCGTCCAATGAACAGACGATACCTTGTTTTAACCGAATTAATTTAATTTGTGGTAGAATACGTGTCTGTGTGCCTCAATTTTTTATTATTAAATCATCCAATGTCATAAGATATTTGTACAATATTTTGGATACCCGGATGTGATGAAAACGAAAAGTTGAACACGTTGATTTTAATGGGAACTGTGAAATACACGGGTATTGGCATGTATGGTATGCGATAATTATAAAGTAAACAAGTATCGCATTTAAACATAATATATCTTAAGGAATATAAATAACAGGATTACAACATGTGATCTACTGAGCACAACGTGGGTACTTTTTCTTCCTCGTCGCTTCGGATCCTGCGTCACGTGCCTGATGTGCCCTCTCGTACTTCCTCTCCCTCTTCGCCTCACGAACATCCTCCATCATGTGGTTATGCTCATCCCACATCTTTTACTGGTCCTCCTAAATGCACTTACGCGTAGTCTCCCTCCTCTCGTAGCTTCCATCTTATAGAAGCGTCTTTAAGCGGCGTGGTGCTCAATGTGAAAGAGAAACACATCTACTTCCAACTGCTCAGTATCCAGTCACTGTAAGAAGTCACATAGTGACGGTGGCGACTGCAATAAAGATCAAAATATTAAATAGTAAATCTTAGTTGTTTTTGGAGTAGTTTGCTAAGAAGTTATTACGTGGCGGCGAGAGCCAACACTTGTGCTTCCTTAGGGTGGATCATACTCGTAATTGTGGCACATAAAGAACCTACTTCTATAGGTGTAGGAGAACTCGAATGACTTTATCACACTACAAATGTCTCCACACCAGCATATGGGCACTTTAACCCCATATGGCGTAGTATCCGGTATGTATTTCTTAGAGAAAGAATCAGACACCAATTTTCGTCGGAGTGGTAGAGGTTGAGACTACTGGTTTGGTTGTACATGTGGGGGAGGAGATAATCTATTTATATAGCGGATTCGTGCTGGTACATGGACTAATTTCCACGGAAAATGGCCCTAGAAATCAATTGATTCAGCAGTAAGACGTGGACATTTCAACTGAAAATGCTATTTATAAAAATGCTACTTCTTAAAAGCCTACATCTGAAAAGACTATTTCTGAAAAGCCTACTTCTGAAAAATAGCTTCTTAAAAGCATATATCTAAAAGTCTACGTCTAAAAAGGCTATGGCTGAAAAGGCTACTTCTGAAAAGCCTATGTATGAAAAACGCTACTTTTGAAAAGTCTATATCTAAAAGTGCTAGGTCCGAAAATGGAGTACATATTTACTAACGTGACCAGTTGTAGTAGAAGCCATCACTTTTATTATCACAGTTGGATGTATGCGGGTAGCACAAAGTTGACGGTAATATTATATTGATGCGGAAAGGAAAAGACTTCTATTGGGTGGACTGGGGATGTCTCCCCCTCCGTTGATGTGCCGCTTCACGCTTAAACTCGTCTTGCTGGTGCAGAAGTGCTTCACACCTTTGTAGGTGTTCCTCGTGCCTTTGAAGCTTGACCTACTGCCTCTTTAAATTATCTTATCAGAGACGATTTTTCTCCTCACACCTCTGAAGTTCCTCAGCATATCGGTTCTTTTCTTGTTCTCAGTGTTGATGTTTTTGTTGGCGCTCGTGTCGTGCCTCCTGCCGGAGTCGTGCTTCATTCATCCTAATCTTATACTCACATTTTGTTTCAACATCTCTAATGTAACCCCCACACTATGGTGGCTTGACAAGATCTATCCATTTCTTAAAACGACAAGGCTTAGGATAATAAACTCGGAGTTGGAATTGATATACTCAAGGTGTAAATGGGAGGTTTGGACGAAAGCAAAATCGTCGTCAAGCTTCGGACGCATAAAAAACCTCCTACCAAAAGTCTGGACCTCAAAGGATGTCGACATTCGAGCTCGATCGCCACACCTGCAGAATGGACGATCGCCATTGTGGCAGTACCATAGGGTGGTTTCTCCAAGAATTCATGATGACCTACTTCGAGGCGACAATAAAAGACAATTATTATCATAGTCTGAAAAGGCTATATCTCAAAATGGAGTAAATGTTGCATTATCACGGTTGCATGTGTGCGGGTAGCACAAATTTTGACGATAATATTACGTTGTGGGTAAAATGACGTATGTTGCTACAACGCATCTATAAAAGACTCGTGTATCTAGAAACTGAAGTTACAACGATCAATGGAGGGTAGGGCGGGAGGGGGTATGGAAGAAGAGGGGCAGGGCGACGGTGAGATGGAAGGATTCATTTGGTCTAATTAAGTACGAGTAGTCTCTCTATAACTTCCGTTTACAGAAAATGAGTGATTTTCATTCTCTAAGTCACCTAAAGATTCACAAGCACCTGAATGAGACGTGGCCCAAGTGCTCCTATAGCTACAATTGCATCGTTCTGATGTACAATGAGAGCATTTAGGATGGATGTAGATTCTTCCGATGCCATCTTAGTTGGGTAAGAACTATACTACCATAACTACCCATATCATTTTTTGAAACTATTATACATTACGACCTTCACATTTCTGCAGGCCTCTGACGACAACCTTGACAACTTCTAGTACACGAGATGGATCGATCATCATGTTCTACAACATATCCAAGATTATATCCACCACCCGTGAGACTAAATCTTCGACTTGTAGAGGGAGGTGGAGGATATGTCAAGTCCTCCGATAATACACCTGTATGACCCTTCTATATGAATCGATCCATGGTGCACCTGTCCCGTGCCATAATAGGGATACTCCTCCTCCACCTCATGCTCCTTCTTCTCCTCTATTAGCGTAATATGGTACTAGAGATTATTAGGACTCAAGAGCCTACCTGCAGTTCACTCTAAGTCAATACGATTAGAACCACTGCTAGGATGGTGTTGTAATTTGTGTATGGTCCCATCGATATTCGCACTTTTTCATTCTCTAAGAAATGTTAGGAGAAACTCCGGTTCACAACTAGTGGTATCATATATGTTATTGTACATTAGGTTGATGTGTTTATTATTATTGTTATGAAATTCTCGTGGTACAACTCTATGGTCCGAATAGAATCACCAAACAAAAACACGGTACATGAAAGATATTATGAAACTAATAATAACATGGTAAAATAAAGAAAGTACCATTACACCGATATTCAAACATCTACAATAATGCAAAATTTATTAAAAATATGGTTCAACAATTAATCTATACTGCAACAAAATATCTCTTTGTCGCTACATCAACACCTCTAAATCCTACATCTACTACCTCGGTTATATCTACACTATATCTAAAATCCTATCTAATATATAATATATGTCTAATACTACATCTAATTGCTGAAATATACGTTCAAATATGATCTAGTTCTTAAACTATGTCTAACCATAATTCTAAACTTAGATTTATATTCTAACATAAATCTAATAACTATCATACCACGTTTGTAAAAAAATCCTATATCTAACACCTAACCTATATCAAAACCTAATACTATTAGCTATCCTACAGGGTTTATAAAAAGTAGATAAAAATTATACTTCTTTCCTCCTGTAGGACTTCACATTCAATTTCTCCTCCTCACTTCCCCTCTCCTCTCCCTTCTATCTATGTTAGGTTAGAAGCAAATGACCGGCTGATGTTGATCGAGCCAGCGTGACCGATTTAAATAAAAAAGATCTCGCCTACTATTCGAATGACACCTATTGGATGGACTCGCCCAACGTCACAGCGAGCAAAATCTCGTCCGTTAAGCCGGCAAGCCATATCATCATATTTAATATTGTATGACAGTCAGAGTCTATAATGTCTCGCCCGATGAACATGTGACAATAGCTTATTGTTATAATTTTTTTTAAAGGAACATGTAATTCTGCAAATATTAAAAATATGTATAAATAAAAAATCCTTTGTGCTGCATCTGGACATGCCGTCATGCCCCAGTTCGAACTGCTTCCGCATGCTCGCGCCCGTCGCTTGCGGAAACCTCCGCCGCAAGCCCATCGACCTCTGCCTTGCCCTCAGCTCCCTATGACACTTGATTCATCGAGCACATGGTGCACAACTCTGATCGGCCTCATGGTGCACCGCTCCTCCGCGGCACGATCGCCCCTCCGGCCGCTTTGAGAACGCCATGCAGAAGGCGCAAACAATGAGGATTTACGTCTCTTATTTCTGCGATTGGCGTTGACGATGCTCTATACTAGTCTGACTTTTTGTGAAGCTTGGATTTTTGAGTTGTTTCTGCAATGACAGAACAATGCATAATCAGTTTCATGGCGGAATTTAATGCTGAATGTTAATTTCTTGTCAGGTAATCCATTTCTTGAAGAAGCATAAAATTGATGAAAGCGTTTGCTCCCTCCGATCTTAAATATAAATTTATTTAGTTGTCATAAGTTAAACATTCTTAAATTTGACCATCAATAACAAAAAAATCATAAAAAATGATAATATAAGTTTGATGCTATTAGGTTCGTTATGAATAATAACATAATAATATATAACTTTTTTATTTAAAATAATTTATTTTTATATAAGTTATTAGTTAAAATGGTACGTTGGAGACCATATCAATGTTCTCACTTATATTTGGGATCGGAGAGTGGCTATCTTTTTTCTGCCTTCCGTTTGTGTGAGCCCCTTGTGGTGGATTCACTGGATTGGATGCATGTTCACGTACCTGAACAATAAGGACAGCTTCTAGAAGCTTCGGTAGTGACCAAAGAGACTGTTGCACTATCTGAGGCTCATCTTTCATCTATGTATATTCTGGACAAAAGTGAAAAGTAGTGAAGAGAAATTTACGTCTGCTTCCGGGGGTACCTCTGAGGCTCTGAACACACCGAAAAAAGCGCAACGTTGTCAATCCTGTGGTTGTTCGAGTGTAAGTTCTTCTTCGAGCTAATAACCACAGGACTAATGTGCGTATTCCACGAAAAAAGCTAGTTACTCTACTTAAAATAGATAATATTTTAATCTTTTCTATAATATTCAAAATACATGATGTTCTATGAGTTTAATATAACTTTAGCTTAAATTTTTCAATTTTACTTCCTCGGTTAAGTAACTTCTTTCCCAATATAAATCTTCTTTATCACACAATAAATAGTATTAAAAAAGAATAAGATGATCATTTTATCATTTATATTAATACTTATATATAACTCTAAAATATTATATATTTTGAGATGGAATGAGTAACTTCTTGTATGTAAAGTTACATGAACACTTAAAAAGGACCGTAGTTACCTGCAGTAGTTACCACTGCTTTGCATGTCGAAAAATAGGCAGCCCAACTGTTATCGAAAGCTAGTAGCAAGAAGCTGCCGCCGCCGCTTCTTGATAAACTGTACGTGCTAGAATATCATCAACACGCGTGAAAGACAAGTGAATTTTTTCATCAATCAAGATGAACACACATCACTTCTTACTGGGAGGAAGAAAAAGGACAATTAAGATGAACACACATCACTTCATCACTCACCATGAAACATAACCGCTTGCATAGAAAAGGATAATTCCATGCATCGATACCGATATAGATTATTCGAATTCTCGAACCGGGATACAATTCACCAAACTCGTGGTGAGGCCGATTGCCCATTGCTTTCGGCATTCCTGGCTGCTGGTAGTCTGGTACTACCGCTGATCAAGAACATTCAGCTGCGGAACGGGACGTTATCCAATTGTTACCGGCCTCGCCATCATAGCACACGCTCGGCAGCGGACGCAACCTCACACCGAAAAGGGTTCGTGTGGTTTACGACTACAGAGTGCAAGACAAAGTTTGGTTATGATCAAAATCAGAGTATAACTAAATTTTGATAAAGTAGGATATGTTTGGATTAAAGTCATGTCAAAATATGGTGTTGTTAGTATGATACGTGGACTCTAAATAGTAATAAAATTTTAAACAGTAAACATAGTCAATATGAGTCTTGATTTGTAGATTTAATTGTACTAGCGTATCAACCCGTGCGACTGCACAGGCTAGAAATTTAGCTTACGACTGAATTGTAGATATTTATGTTAATAATAGCTGTATGCTAAGATACATCAACTATTTATATTTAAATATTAGAATGTAAAATATAAATGTAATTTTTGTTCGTAATATTGGAATCATGTTTATTATTTGTGAATAGATCTAATTTATAATTTTCATTTTATGTGCTATGCAAATTGATTTTTATTTGTTTCTTGATTTTTTGAAATTATTATTATTATTAATGTCGTCACCGTATCTCATATTATTTTTTTAAATACATTATAAATTCTTTGACAATATTTTTGTGTGATAATCCGTAATATGTTTGCGTTCTGTTGTTTTAATTTTGTAATATTTTGCTTTTTTATAGGAATTTCTAAGTTTTTTAATATTAACATGGAGGCATCAAAGGGGCCTCTAATTAGTAAATATAAGATAAGATAAGATGGAGCACGCTAGTTCAAACGGATTAAAAAACGGAACATGATCTAAGATCATTTGATGGTTTTTATCTACGAATGATTAATACAAAGCACCCACCTTATCTCTGCTGCCACGTCAGCATTGGCTCGGCCATCGGCTGCCCAGGCAACTCTGGTGAGGAAATCGGGCGCCCAAATCATGCCCAGCATCTGTGAAGAAATGGGTTGAACAGGCTAAAATTTTCTTAAGCTAGTCAAATTTTATCGTCGAAGCAAACCGGGGCAAATTTTACAAGTATGGCTAACTTTTGGCCTGACCATGTAGGGAGGTGGCACCAACCAAACACAGCCCGTAAAAGACAAAAACCCTCGGCGAAGCAACGGGGCCACGCGTCCACGCCCGCCAGGGATCCCGCACGCTCGGACCGCGACGCCGGAATCCCCAAACTACCCCCCATGCCGGCGCGCGGATTGACGAGCTGCTCCCGCCGGCACGTGACTACGCCTCGAGCAGGGCATCGGCCGCATCCCGATCGGGGCGGCCCGGGCCGTCGGATCGGATCGGGATTACCCCGCCGCGAGCGGCAGATAAGAGGCGGGGGTTAGAATACTAATCTCCCTCGGCCTCGGGTTAATTAGGGCTCCGATTCGCGATGAGGGCAGGGCGGGGCACATGCCATGTGACGTGACCCCACCACCACTCCCTTCCCTCACCTACAGCTGTTAATTTGCTCCCCGTCTCCTCTTCTCTCCTCTCTCCCCCTCTCAACTGTTGCTTCTTTCTTCCCGCTGCTTCTCTCTCTAGCTCTAGCAGCCCATCTCCTCCTCACTCTTTCCTCTCCCTCTCCCCCCCTCTCCTCTCTCTCTCTCTCTCTCTCTCACTCTCTCTCTCTCGTCGGCTCATCCCCCTTCTGCGACCCGCTACTTTAATGGTTTTAAGGTAGTGTGGTAGTCCATGGAATCTCCGGGGCTGGTGGCAATAGTCGCGCTCTTTGTCGTCGTGGCGGTGGCCGCCTCCGCCGCCGACGACTCCCAGTTGCTGGAACAGTTCAAGGCGGCGGTGCCGAGCCCGGCCGCAGACCTCCGCGGGTGGAGCGCCGGCGACGGCGCCTGCAGGTTCCCCGGCGCGGGCTGTAGGGGCGGGAGGCTCACGTCGCTGTCGCTCGCCAGCGTGCCACTCAATGCCGACTTCCGCGCCGTCGCTGCCACCCTGCTGCAGCTGAGCAGCCTCGAGGTGCTCAGCCTCCGCGGCGCCAACGTCAGTGGCGCGCTGGACGCGGCGGGGGGCGCTAGGTGCGGCAGCAAGCTGCAGTCGCTGGACCTGTCCGGGAATGCAGGCCTGCGGGGGTCTGTCGCCGATGTGGAGGCGCTGGCCGCCGCCTGCGGTGCGTTGAGAGCTCTCAACCTCTCCGGTGATGGGGTTGGTGTGGCGAAGTCTGGCGGCGGCGGCGGCTCGGGATTTGCCGGGCTGGACGCTCTTGACTTGTCTGACAACAAGATCTCCGGCGACGGCGACCTCCGGTGGATGGTGGGTGCCGGCGTCGGCGCAGTTCAGCGGCTGGACCTATCCGGGAACAGGATCTCTGGCGGGCTCCCGGAGTTCAGCAACTGCTCTGGGCTGGAGTACCTCGACCTCTCCGGCAACCTCATCGCCGGCGAGGTGACCGGCGGGTCCCTATCCGACTGCCGGGGTCTGAGGACGCTTAACCTCTCCGGCAACCACATAGTCGGCGCGTTCCCGCCGGACGTCGCCGGTCTCACGTCGCTCACCGCACTCAACCTATCGAACAACAACTTCTCCAGCGAGCTCCCCGGCGACGCTTTCACCGGGCTCCAGCAGCTCAAGGTGCTCTCCCTCTCCTTCAACCACTTCAACGGCACCATCCCGGCCTCCGTGGCCGCGCTGCCGGAGCTCGATGTGCTCGACCTCAGCTCAAACACCTTCTCCGGCACCATCCCTTCGTCCCTCTGCCAAGACTCCAACTACGGTCTCCGCATGCTGTACCTTCAGAACAACTACCTCACCGGCGCCATCCCAGAGTCAATTTCGAACTGCAACAAGCTCGAATCTCTCGACCTCAGCCTCAATAACATCAACGGGTCCCTCCCTGCATCCATCGGCGAGCTAGGCGAGCTCCGGGATCTCATCCTGTGGCAGAACGAGCTGGAGGGCGAGATACCGGCGTCCCTGTCAAGTATGCACAAGCTCGAGCATCTCATCCTCGACTACAACCGGCTCACCGGCAGCATCCCGCCAGAACTGGCTAAGTGCAAGCAGCTGAATTGGATATCCTTGGCGAGCAACCGGTTGTCCGGGCCGATCCCGTCGTGGCTTGGGCAGCTCAGCAACTTGGCCATCTTAAAGCTAAGCAACAATTCCTTCTCGGGTCCAATACCACTGGAGCTTGGTGACTGTCAGAGCTTGGTCTGGCTGGACCTGAACAGCAACCAGCTCAATGGGTCGATACCGGCGGAGCTGGCGAAGCAGTCTGGGAAGATGACTGTCGGCCTCGTCATTGGGCGGCCGTATGTGTATCTTCGCAACGACGAGCTGAGCAGCGAGTGCCACGGCACGGGGAGCTTGCTGGAGTTCACAAGCATCCGATCTGAAGACCTCAGCAGGATGCCGAGCAAGAAGCTGTGCAACTTCACCCGGATGTACATGGGGAGCACGGAGTATACATTCATTAAGAATGGATCCATGATATTTCTGGATTTGTCATTTAATCAGCTCGACTCAGATATCCCGAAGGAGCTTGGGAGCATGTACTACCTTATGATCATGAATCTTGGGCACAACCTGTTGTCTGGCGTCATCCCAACAGAACTAGCTGGTGCAAAGAAACTTGCGGTACTCGACCTGTCGCACAACCAGTTGGAAGGGCCTATACCCACCTCTTTCACAACACTGTCCTTATCAGAGATCAACCTGTCCAATAATCTGCTGAACGGGTCAATTCCAGAGCTTGGTTCCCTTGCCACATTTCCCAAGAGCCAATATGAGAATAACTCTGGTCTTTGTGGCTTCCCGCTGCCGGCATGCGGGCACAATCCTGGGCCAAGTGCTTCCGACGACCACCAATCACACCGGAGGCAAGCATCACTCGCAGGTAGTGTTGCTTTGGGACTCTTGTTCTCGCTGTTCTGTATATTTGGACTGGTCATCATAGCCATTGAGAGCAAGAAGCGGAAGCAAAAGAATGAAGAGGCAAGTAGCTCCCGTGATATATACATTGATAGCCGGTCACATTCGGGGACTATGAATTCCAATTGGAGACTCTCCGGTACAAATGCCCTCAGCATCAATCTTGCTGCATTTGAGAAGCCTTTGCAGAAACTCACCTTGGGTGATCTTGTTGAAGCCACAAATGGCTTCCACAATGATAGCCTAATTGGGTCTGGTGGCTTTGGCGATGTCTACAAGGCGCAGCTCAAGGATGGGAGGATTGTTGCAATCAAGAAGCTAATACATGTGAGTGGCCAGGGTGATCGGGAGTTTACTGCAGAAATGGAGACAATTGGCAAGATCAAACACCGCAACCTTGTTCCGCTTCTTGGTTACTGCAAGGTTGGTGAGGAGCGGCTGTTGGTGTATGATTATATGAAATTCGGCAGCTTGGAGGATGTGTTACACGACCGTAAGAAGATTGGAATGAAGCTGAATTGGGCAGCAAGGCGAAAGATCGTGGTTGGGGCTGCAAGGGGATTGGCATTCCTGCACCACAACTGCATTCCGCACATCATCCACCGAGACATGAAGTCAAGCAATGTGCTGATTGATGAGCATTTGGAAGCAAGGGTATCTGATTTTGGTATGGCGAGGATGATGAGTGTTGTGGACACACACCTTAGTGTGTCCACTCTTGCCGGTACGCCGGGCTATGTGCCACCGGAGTACTACCAGAGCTTCCGATGCACCACAAAGGGTGACGTGTATAGCTATGGTGTTGTATTGCTCGAGCTGCTCACTGGGAAACCACCGACGGACTCTACAGATTTCGGCGAGGACAACAATCTTGTCGGATGGGTCAAGCAGCACACAAAGTTGAAGATTATTGACGTGTTTGATCCTGAGCTGCTGAAGGAGGATCCAACCCTGGAGTTTGAGCTGCTGGAGCACTTAAAAATTGCTTGTGCTTGCTTGGATGACAGGCCATCGAAGCGGCCGACAATGCTGAAGGTTATGGCAATGTTCAAGGAAATCCAGGCGGGATCGACGGTCGACTCGAAGACCTCGTCGGCATGCACGGGGTCGATCGATGATGGAGGTTTTAGTGTCGTGGAAATGACCCTGAAGGAAGAAAAGGAGGAGAAGGACTAGAAAGACCACCGACACGCAAAGAACTGCCCACGGCGAGTGTTAGCTATACGGTCAGCCAGAGGCCAAATGCCTGTAGGAATCAGCTCGCCAGGTGATACCATTTGAAGTTTGTTCTTGAGCTTAGCAGTATCTTCTGATGGTACAAGACAAAAGTTTTCCCTTTGTAGCTTCGTCAGTTGGGAGTTGTTATGTACCTATGGGAGTAGGCCTATTTTCATTTCTTTTTTCCAGCTTTGTTCATCTCTTCTCATCACACTTCAGGAAGAGAGCGGTGTATGTACATATATAAATGGTGATTTTTCTTCAGTGCAAAATCCACTTGATCCATTTCTCACTGTAAAATTTTACCTTCTTGCTGTTTAACAATGGTGTAAATAGATCGTACACAATGTACATCAGTACAGCAAAATGTATGAGCATTATTGCAGAAGCAGCAGAGTGCCTTCCGCCATCAAGCACGCAAGGAAATAGCATCCAAATCTGAGAAGCAATGAAGCACCATGGGAAGGAAGCGATGGAACTGCAAGAGCACACTGGCCAAGATGAACAGCAAAAGACCACCATCGAAGGGGGTCAGTCAAGAGGCTGACACAGCTCCTGTTTCCATGTGAGGTACCGCATGGCTTTGCTAGTGTAGGGTCAGGTTGGCGCAGTTACACACACCCACAAGAAGACGCACTCTCGCTGCACAAGCATTTTCTTTAAATTTTTGGGGCTTGCTTTGTCTTCAAATCATCAAGAGAGCTGAGCTTAGCTTAGCCTTTAGTTGGTCAAAGGTTCCCCTAAGCATTTTTTGTCCTCTCTGATTATCCTAATCACTTGGTAACATGGCTCCTAATCTTATTGTAATCCTCCTCGATATTATAGTTGCATGGTGCTGTGTCCGATGCTTGGGACTGTTAAACTATTGATCTGTGTCCAGCAAGTGGCACACTGGCATGCATGCAGATTCCATCAGAATTCAAGAGGGCTATTCAAATGTATGGTTTGCTCTTGATTTCAAGATTTGAGCTTGCACTGCCAATGTGTTCCTTGAGTTCGTTTTCCCACTGAGATAATTTAGAGCACAACAGTTATCATGTATGGTAAAAGCTCATGAATTTACTGAAAGGAACCTCTGATCAAAATTTATACCTTTACATGTACTGCACATGCTATGGTGCTGGACAAGTCATCTTTTTATTAGGTCAAGAATTTTATTTTACCCTTTTGGAGATCAAAAGGTTCCATCTTCCATGTAGCTTGTCCATGGCTCCATGCAACAACAATGGAGAAGACACCCAATGACAACACGAAGTCTGAAAAAGCTACGTAGTCCTTTGGTGACATTGACACACTGTGCCTCTGAATGGAGTCCCTGACATCACCACAAGGGTGTGGCCCCTCTGCCTGCCTGCATAGTTTTGGTCTTTTGGAGCTCGGCTTGAATTGGCTTGCCCGGTGTGCTATCATCATTCTTCCTCTTTGGAATAGTGGCACCACTACCACGGTACCACAATGTGGTTTGATTGCTTCCCACCTTCACAGTCCATATCACGTAGTAGCGATAGAAGGGGTAAAGCTCTTCTACTTCTTGGCTAGCGGTGTTTCGCTAAGGTCTGTCCCAGTGCATAATATCAGGTTATATCCAAAACTGCCAAGCTACAAAAAGATTATTAAATTAATGTGCAGAGATAACCCCTTCAATATATAGCATCACGTTGTTGTATCCAAAGCTGTCGCATCACAGGATCATTAAATTAATATGTAGAAACAACCCATTTAATGCATAGTATAATGTTGTTATTTCTTAGAAGTTCTTAAAACAATTAATTGTTGTTGCGTTGTGTCTATAAGAGTCGACCCAAAATATTGGATTTCGTGCCAGAGCTTCATTCTCTCTCCTACTTAATTATACGTCATGTTAGAAAAAACTATTTGTGCACCTAATAAATATGAATGATATCACTTATCAAGAGTAGTTTAAGATCTCGTTTATTTCAGTTAGAGATCGTAGATTGTTATTTATAAGTTGAAATAAATATATTTTTATTATAATTCAGTTTGTAACAATTAACTTCAAGATTGTAACTATGCAGTAATATATTTTTCGTCAGCTGCTCCAGATTGTACCATCTAATTTTTTAAAATCTATAAGTTATTTTTTATAATCTTCACCGAAACGAATAGATTCTAAGTCTACGGAGGAAATTGCTGTAAAGTGAGACGGTCGTTGATAGAGTGAAACTCTTGTTCATTCATTGATCTCTGCACATATTTATACAGGTGTGATAGGGTGTCCGTTGGGGGAGAAGGCGGGCACTAACTACCATGAACGGTCAGGAGTCGGAAGAGATCGACCGCAACAGAAATCATAGAATGCAAGCTAGCTGGTAAAGAATTTCGCTCTCCGCCACTTCGCCGTACGGCTCCCAACACCATACAGTGTCTTCTTCCTCGAAGTCGCCATCCACCCGTCCATTATTGCTCTGCGCTCTCCGTCCCACAACCGAGGCTGGCAGGCAGCCACAATCGATGTTGTTGTCCGTCTCCTCCGGCCCAAGTTGTGGCGAACCTGACCCCTACCCCCCCATTGACAACACCATAAAGGATGCTGGCAACGTCGGGCAAGCACGAATCTTAGTGTCAGTCGAAAGGTGAGCAAGAATATCGACTAAGGTTTAGCTAAACTTCAAACAACCGAGGCAAACAAATCTGTATAAAGCAATACGAGTGGCCACGGCACTTACACAACCTTAGAAAAGGAGCGGAAAAGACAAGCACCTTTTGGTTTCTTTTCTTTCGTTGAATTCTAGCCATCCTCACCATTGATGGCCAGGAGCTAGCGGATGCCAAAAAGTGCGCCACGTTCCTCGGCCTGATTCTTGCATAATGCACGACTAATCTACTCCACCGAGTTCACATCAGCATTTGCAATTTGCATGGATCATTACCTGTTAGAGTTGTTAATTTGTGTCCATCTAGAAGCTGTTTGTTGTATTCTTGAATATTCTGTTTCAAGGACAGGACAGACGGAAAAAACTAGTGCGGCTCTCGTGTTGCTCTTCTAGAGTGATTCGGGTTGACTCTAACTCTACCGTCTCTCGACCATGTCTGCGCGAGCAGTGCGGCTGCCGTCGTCACTGTCGATCGATGGTGACAGCGGCAACGGTCAATGATAGAGCCAAATGGCTTTCGTTGCGGCTCCTCCATCCCCTTTCTTTTCTTCTCTCCCCATTTCTTGTTTCTCTTCCCTTCGATGGTTCCGGTGGTCGGCTCGATGTCGAGTGGCCGGTTCCTTGCGTCTCTGACGAGATCTGCGCATGGGTGTGCCTATGGTGGTCAGATTTGCTTGCTGCGGACGCCTGTCACTGGGCTCCTTGTGCCTACGCATACGAGCATACGGGTTCTGCGTGCCTCCGTCCGAATTCGCGCGGCGATCACGATGTGGTGTCCGGATCCACCCCCAGCAGTGCATCGCAACAGCCGAGAGGCGTGTCTACGTAGAGGCATGGCACGCCTACACGGAGGCGAGGCGGCTGAAGCGAGGTGCCGTGGCCCGATGGGGCATCAGCGTAGTGGCGAGGCGCGTAGTGATGGCGTGGTGCAGAGGCGCACGCGCGCAGTGGTCCGGTGGCCCGGCGGCTTGGCGAAGCGGTTGTGCAGGAGCACGTGGCAGCGCAGCGACGTAGTGCGCGTGATGGCGACGACGCAGCACTGCACTGGGCGGCGATCATGCTGGCAGGGTGACGGCTGCAACTTGCAAGCCTCTCCAATGGCAGTTACCGCTTTTGTCACACAGAAGCCAGACACAAGAAGAGCCACGTCCTTGGACCGCCATGACGGAGGGCCGTGTGGGCAGCGGCGTAATGTCATGTTACTTTGAGGCAAGTGCGGTTCGGTTGCGCGGGGTTCATTCCTCATGGCTCATGGGGTGTTGGGTGCTACGCGAAGGTCTTGCCCTGCTTGTTGCTGGTGCTAGCAATGGTGCCACCTTAGGACGCCACTCCTCTCGTTCGAGAGATCGTTGTAGTGACTCTTGCCGCTCTTGGGGATTGCATGGGTGAAAACTCGGTTCAATATTCCGAACGAACGATGGTGGCGTCCCTAACGTCATGCCCTTCTCAGAGGTGTCGCCTTGGCAATCCTTCCTCGTGTCTTGGTGGCTTTCGGCTCTGTGCATGGCATTGCTTGATCGGCGTAGGTCTTTCCCACATAATATAGTTTAGCTAGGTGGTGGGTTGTTGCTGTGTTATATTAGATCTCGATGTTGCTTTTCGGGCCTAATTTTAGCTAGGTGGCCATGGCAACCGTAGTGAAGTCAGAGCTGCTATGTTTGCTCTAGCAACAAGTTTGGCAACGACGACATGGTAAAGTTGGAGCTGCTGCGTTTGCTCTGACAACAAACTTGGCAACAATGACAGGTGGTGGGCTAACGTTAGTACCTTGGTGCCTGATGTGGTTTTACGATATGTTTTTTTTCCAACCAATCGTTTTAGATACTGTTGTTTAATTTTTTTTTCCTTTAGTCCATCTGGTAAGTTTTTTCTTGTTTGTAATATTGTAAGAATAATTACTTCTCCTTCTAATATAACCATCCACTTCGTAGCTTTCGAAACTTTGTGTCCATCTAGGTAGCAATGTTCTGTTCTTACGTTATTTCTTTTCCTGAGTCTGTTCAAAATGGAAGTGGCATGGCATCATGTGGCGATGGGGCCCCGCCCGACGGGGTGGCAGTGCGTGGCCGAATGCTTCCACCCTTATCTGCTCGGAGAGGACATGTAGCAGGGCATCCAGGAACAATGTTATGATATCAAAGTGACTGGCTGTAGCTGAGCGATTGAGCGACCGCAATCGGCTGACCCGGTCTATATCTAGCAGTGGGCTAGTAGTGGAGTAGCATCGGTACGTGAAATCTGGCGAACAAAATCGCAGATTGCGTTGCTGAGGTCGGCAGAATTTTTAAAGGGGTTTTTCGGTTGAAATGGAGAAAGGTTTTATTTAATAATAGTTTTTAATTTTTTATTGGAATCCGTGTGAATGATTATCTAAAATAAAATAGAAAACTGAGAGCTGAAAAACAGTTTTCCGCGTATAATCACTTTCTCCGTATAATTTATTATTGAGAGTTACTTTTAACTACATAATCATTTGTTAAAAAATCACTCTTAAAAAAATAAATAAGAAAAAATTCTATCAAATAGGCCCTAGATACTAACCGCTCTCTCACGTACACTTATCTCTGTGGCTGGATTCAAAGAGAAGTGACAGACACTGCATGCGACCAAGTCAAGCGTGCCGGGTTGTTCGTGCCGGCTATGCGGCATTTACCACCGTGCATGAATGCGGCGCTGCCCATGAAGGTGGGGAGGGTACTACTCCAGTAAAGCTGCGTGAGCCTGTAGCTGGCCTTCAATGGGGTTCCCGCCTGCCTGCCTGCCTGCGCCCATCTCCTGCAAGAGTTCGTCCTGACGCTTAGTCTGTGTTCAAGAGAAATTCGTGGGCGATACTCGGAGACGACGACAATCTTAATTCCATCGGCGAAACAAGACACGTGTCGCTCCTATAGTAGCAGTGCGACGTGAATTGATCCAAAACCTATCCGTGGTCGGGTCTTCGGTCATAAAGAAAACAAATTGAAGAAATCTGGAGTTCATACAACGCATTTAGCTCTCCAGATGCCGCTATTTGCGCACAGAGCACTTCGTTTATGGGCGCGTTTTGTTTTGACTCTTTCTTCATAACCGCTTTCCAATAGATTTAGAAATCATTGCAGATCTCCCAAAAAAGCACAAGCACTACAATCTTAGCCTGGATGAGCCTAGATGTGTTATGCACCCTTCTGGGTATCAGCACTTGCTTAACCCAAAACTACTCACAGATCTCCCTCGTCCATTGAAAGACATTACCATTCCACTATTTGTGACGCTGCTACCTATCTATCGTACGTACTCTTTCACGATCGAGCTGCAATGCAAGGACGGGAGTGCATGTCTGCTACGGCCTCGTAAGTACACTGTACACGTACAACGAACGGTACACAGCACGCCATTTCGTACGTGGATGGCACGTCGATCGACCTCTCCGGGCCGGCCGGCCACGATCGGTATGCATGCATGCACGCGGCGGACGGCCGGCCGTATCGCGCGGCGCGTTCGGTGAATCGGCGCACGGGACCCGCGACGGCCTCGGCCCTGGGGTGCGCCGTGCCCACCCCGCACAGTCGCCGTCCTAACCCTTGAACACTTTGCCGGTTTGCCCCCTGCTTTATCGTGGAGACTTGAGAGCCAGGCGGTGGTTGCCTCTGCCACTTTTGGCGCACGTACGAGTCCCTCTCAGCGTTTCCTAGTAGGAGGGCCCAAATCGCTCGCGGCCAGCGATGTGGCAGAGGAAGCGAATCACGCGTATCAGCAACCGGCGTGCGCGCGCGCCTACGCTGGCGGCTGGCACAACTCATCAGCTGCAAGATGCGTGCAAAACAATGCAACGACTCACGTTACAATGGATGCATTCCCCTCCTCAATGGATGCATGGTTTACCGGTATAAAACGTTGCGTCAGTGCTGTCTGTCGCTAACGGCATCGCCCTAAGCTGTGATGCAAGCAGTCCGGCATTGACCTGCGTATTACGTGCCGATTCAAGCTAGTATGATTGAGTCCAGTCTGCAAGTGAACGTGGGATACTACTACTGTATGTGCTAAGGCCGATGAGATCAGGGCGGAACGGGACGATGGTGGCAGGATTTAGCTTACTAGATGATAAGGCTTGTACCAACCAAATGATCACTTGGAAAAGCTTAAAAAAGCCAACTTTTGAACGTTCAGAAGATACTATAAAAATAAGGGGAAATAATAGATGTTTACTGATTAAGCAATCGACTGGTATAAATTAATCCCCAACTAAATCACCATCCACATGCTCTGCTATTTTTTTTATTTTGGTCAACACACGAGTCCTCTTTATTAAAGCCAAATTGCAGTGCAACGCACTACTCTGCAATCTCCTCGATCCATGACCAGGGGGCAATCCTCATGCTTTCTTTTGACAAAATTGGATCTTGAAGTGACAGGAGGCATTCACCTACACAACTGGTGTTATCAACCTTTATTATATAGCTTCTTGGAGTAGGGGGAAAACAAGTCACACGATGATTTTATTTTATTTCAGCGGCTGATGATAAGTTCCAGCAAGTTCCAGGCCAGCTAGCTAGTCCAGTTTTTCTCGTGGTACGGCAGCGTAATTAAAGACTTCCGGACTCGGTGTTTCGTCTAGATGGAGTTGCTTTGAATCTGGCGTGCTTGTAGCAGACGTATTACTCATGAAAGCTGCTTCCTCTATGGCTCAGCCTCGAATCTTGTGTTCCACATTTTTCATTTTCAACTTTCCATGCATGAAGCGCTTAAAAAAATGGTAAAATATATGTAATATGAAAAACCTGGGGCTTATTAGGTCAAGTGGACGATCGTTACTCTTTCTTTTTGACACGACACTGCTTGCTGTCGTTGAGATCAGGAACAAAATTCTCGAGAAACTGTGTGCAGATATTTTTAGATGTTACCTTTATAGTTTAAGTAAAGCGGTTTAAGTCTTTATTTTTAACTAAATAGAAATAAAATATCTCAGCTAAACATATTCAATGTTCCAACGACTTTATCTCTATAAGTTTCTAAGCGAAATACTTAACTCTAAGAATTATTAAAACTATAATTGTACCAAACAGGTATTTACGATATATATAGGTATACATATGTATTTAAATATACGTTCAGATAGTATAGCTTGTACTAGTGTTTGAGGTAAAAAAAAAGCCGCAAGCAAAGCTGGAGTCAAGCGAACGATCACGAACCCCACTGCCTCTCCCCAATCAATCAGCATTCAGGAACAGCCGAGTAGAGACAGCCACCGAACGATGGAACGGTGCGACGTTGCCATCGAACCCAACCGTGCGGTCAGCGCGAATCAGCCCCCCGCCCCACCCACATGCATCATGTAGGCGCCGCGAACGATTGGCTGGCCAACGGACGGGGGCGCCGGATCCGTCCCGCATCGTCTGTCGCGTTCCCGATCGATCCCCGCGCGGTGTCGCACCACCATCCACCAACCGCGAGCCCCGTCACGACGGAGCGAAACGCCGCGCGCGTACGTGCTCCCACCGCCTTTTCGCCGCCGCCGCCGCCGCTGCCTGGGAGGCAAGCAAGAGCTAGCGGTGCTCACGTGGATGCTTGCTCGATCTTTCAGGGATCAGGGGAGGGCGCTCACGTGGGCGTGGCGGCGGCTGTCGCGGTCGACCCGCGGATTTCGCCTCGCCCGGCCGGATTTCCCGTGGCGGCCAACGGAGCACGCAAGGGGCCAACGGGGTTTTAATGCTCCACCCGTGCGCGCGAAGTGGCCCGTTCCCTCCAACAAGAGCTGGTAGTGCTACGACTAGTCCGGTATGCAGCCAAACGGGAAACCATTGGGTTCTTCTGCGCCAGGGCCTCCTATACCTCAGTTTGTGTAGCCTCTGTTCGGTATCTATTCGCCGCCGCGGCTAGGAAACCGTACGATCTCGATCGAGTGAGCATCGACATCGAGTACCACTGGATGGCCATTCTGCTTTTGTGAATGCCCGTACTATGCGAGTACAAGCTATCTAGGCTTCATATCAAACATTTTAACGACGTGTGCGTACAGTACAACGATAAATAATCATCTCTCTGATCCGAGCCGAAATAATCACAGTCAATCTAAACAACAAATTTAATTCATTTAGTGGAGAGCTCGGCGCCGTACGTCCAATCTTTTACTTTGATGATTTAGCATTCAACGGTTTTTCTGCCGAAATGTAGGAGTGGTAAACAACTACATACTCCGTATCATTGTTTTTTCGTGCAGCGTTAGTTAGGGAAAAGCCAATGAAATGATCATGCCGATATTGTAGTTTAGTACAACATATGGTACTGTGCATGATTCCAATTCCATGGATGCATGTACTTCAAAAGCAAGCCCCAGCCCGCTAATATACATGATGGATGGTATGATTAATTGGTGGTCCTTACTCGCAAAACAAAGGTGTCTTTTAACAAGTATTTATTGCCTATTATTTTTTAGCCATATTTTTTAATGAAGAAAGTATAACTTTTGTTTTTTTATCAATGTAATAGGACGTCAAGATAAAGATATATAGTAGTTTTATAAATATGAGCATTCATACCAAGTCTAGATTTGAATCCGGTAGTCAGGTTTCACCATATGGATCCTAGCTAATTGAGCTACGCTCAGTATCTTAACAAATACTCCATCATTTTTTTTATTTTTCTTTTTAGAATCTGTGCAGTCAAACTTACAAATATTTTATCATTAATATGCCTAAAGTTGTCAAGATTGAATATATGAAATTTATATCACTAAATTTGGCGTTACAAATGCTTCAATAAAAATACAAATTTATTATTGTGTGTTGATATAAAGTTATAAAATATTATGATCAAATTTACGTTTCGAAGATCGTGAAAAGTCAATAAAACAACTAAAAAGAATGGAGGTAGTATTTCTTAACTATATCTTTTAGGGAATCATTATCAAATTGCGCCGTGCATAGCATACTGTCACTAGAGCCCTCCCTTTTTGCGAGTGGAGTGGTGTCTTAGAGATCCAGTCAGAAGAGCCAAACAATCATGGGCTAAGAATGGGTGCAATAGATTACACGCAGCGTGACAAGAGATCCAACAATTTTGCCAATCCCTTTGCCTTTTTTCCTTTAGTGCATTTGGAACTTTTTCACTATCATAGTGCCATCATTAGGTCCTACTAGGTGCCCACTATATATTACGTAGTACCCCATCTTCTCCGGAAAGAACTGGCGTCGTGAGGCAACGAAAAAGGAAACCTGGGCTCAACTTTTGGTGACAGTATACCACTGTTATACGAGCGGGAAGTCAATTTCCTCAGTAGCTCACCCATCATATTAGGCAATATGACAGGGGAAGGAATTTATGATGGTTTACGACGGAGATGAAGTAAGACACTTAAAAAGTAATCTAATTAGTTTTAAAAAAATTACAAGATAAATCTATATTAAATTTTATCTTAAATATGCTTTAGATTTATTTGATATGTCTATTCTATCGCTCAAAAGATTTGCAATATATAGCCAATCCTAATAAACTATTCTAGTAAAGTAAAATGCATAAAAAGTAAATTATAAAAAATATAAATACGAAAGAGTAAAGATGATAGAGAAAGTAAACTCTACATAAGAGATTTTTATCGTATGGTATCAGTAGCATAAATATCACTTTTAGTTCACGTTCAAGCTCCATCAAAAATATACTTTTGATCGACACCCGATCACGACTCTTGAGCTACTAAGCCACCAAAGTAAAGGCTCAAGCTAGATGAGCCACTAAGCCACCAAAGCAAAGTCTCACCACTAGTTTCTTTTTTGATCATTTGTCATTGTGATCACTTCGGAGCTTGAACCACCAATGCAAGGGTCTCCGTGTTCTCGTACATATATCTTGTCATCGCTTCACATCAAGTCAGATGGTCAACAAGCTTGAGCAACTTGGGCTCAAATTATCAACGAGTCACCAAGATTTCAAGGCGCCGACATACCACCTGTTACAAGTTAGAATCATTCTTTGATCCCTTCTTCAAGCTGCAACCCCTAGCTACAACTCACTCTAGGTCTATAAGCACTAAGTACTCTCTAATTTTGTACTTAATTACCTTGGATGATTACTTTAAGTATTTTAGTAGCTTGGATGTCTTCTCAAGTGTGTATAAGCTTACTCTAGACTCCAGCAGTATGCCATATTTTCAAATGACTCAGTATAGGGATATTTATAGCATCAAACCCGTAAACCAACCGTTTTCCTAATGACTCAGAAAATCTGTTAGTACCAGATGATCCGATGATAATAAAACTACAACACCGGATCATCCGGTGAGTATATTCTTAGAAACTAACCATTGGAACCCACTCAAATCCATTATGAACACTGGACTATCTAGCGTACCTTCAAAGCCAACACTGGACCTTTCGGCGAGTTATCTTTAGCTATCTGAGCCTTTGCAGCCTCTCTATGTAAAATACTCTGATGTATTCATCTGATGTTCATTTCATTCACACCGGATCATCCTATGAGTTGAACATTCTCTTCTTTTATCTGAAAATGTTTCGGTGCAACTATCTCTGTAATCAACAGACTATCCGATAAGTTGATCTTTGTTGTTCTGTGTTTGATTCTTCTTTGAAAGAATTAGCCCGACGTGATCCTCCGATGATCACCGAACCATTCGATGAAGCTATCTTCGTTCTTCCCATTTTTAACAATATTCGCTGCTTCTGCCCATTTGACACCGAACCATCCGCTAAAATAAAATCTCTTGATACAAAGCTCTCGTGCATACAATTCTTACAGCATCGGATCATCTAATGTGTATATTTTTATCCTTAAACTTCTCATTTAACCAAATTTTGTTTCGACTACGGTAACTTCATAATATGTTACGTTCATAAGATATACTAACATATATTCTTAACAAACATATTAATCAAATAACTATATTATTATTAAATATTAAAATTATAATCATGATTTAATAGACTGGCTGAGTCGATCAAGCCACAAGAGGGGCCATAGCAATCACACACAGTTTTTAGGCACCTGCTACCTATGACCGTATGGCACTTGACAAAAAGCTTGACACGTAATGGCTTGGAGTCTCGGGCCGCTTCAGTTTGTCAGGTCACTATCATGTACAGGTGGGACGCAGCCATCGACGTCGCCCTCGAGACCGGGGTTTCAAGGGCGCACGCGGCCCCAACGGAAAGCGCCCCTGCAGCCGTATCCCGGCGCAGCCGTCCCCGTCGCGTGCATGCGCAAGACAGCGGTGGCCGGCGTTCGCCACACACCGTCGTTTCGTGCGGCCCGGGGCGATCAGATCACTGCTCGTCGAGACCCCCTGCCCCTGCTACGTACTGCCGCGAGCGACCCGTGGCCAGCCGTGCCCGTGGACGGGCTCGGACGCACGGACAGTGAGGTGACCGGATTAAATGAACGACGACTACGCTGTGCCAATATGTGTGTGGCTTGTTTTATTCTGACTGTTCGCGCGCTAGCTAGTCTCTCGATATTTTCCCATGAGAGCAACGATGATTTGGCCTTTGGATGGTGCATGCATGCGTCCCTAGCGTTGAAGCCACCATCAAGCACAACCATCTCCTGTGCTTGCCCGTGCGCGTGTGTGGTTGCCAGTCCTTCTCGTGGTCGTACGAGGCATGGAAGAAGGAACAGGGGCGGTGCATGACAAAGATGCATGGGGTCATTGGGTGTCTTGTTTGCCGAGGAACCTTTGGGCTCCTTGATTGAGCACCGCAAAAATTGATGGCACTGATTAATCGATTTGCAGAACAGACGAAGTCGCTAAGCACTCACTGATGGAGGATGGAGACTCTCCATTCTCCCGTTTCCAATCAATCAGGCCAAGATGGATGACGGGATGGCTCCAGAGAGATACGTACCTGAACCTGAAAGCTGGATGTGATCAGGATCACAGCTCACGATTTCTATGTCCTGTCATCTCTCTTCCTCCTAAGGTTAAGATGGAGAGACAATATGCGCACCAGTAGTCCAGTACTAGTCTGTCCGGTTCAATTTCCTCTTTTTTTTTAGGAAACGTACGAATTTCCTACTGTGCGCTAAGTCCTGGCTATTTGTGCGCCACGGCCCAGCACGGTACAGCAGCACAGACGAAGGCAGGTGACTGCACTGGCACAGTGGCACTGCTATGCCTGCTTGTTGTCGCTATGCAGAGCAGTACATGGAACGGAACCTAGCTACTCCTATGGTACTGCATCCTAGACGGCTAGACTTCAGATAACAAAACAAAGCTGTTGCTCATCTAGTCATCTGTGCCAACGACTGAACAACTCACATGTTGCACGTATAAAATAGTAAATACTCCCCCCTAGTCCTGTCAAACTCAAACAAGTTTGAGATGGAAATCGTGCGACTCCGAGACGGCAACGCCGGGTATTGAAAGCGGACGCACATGGGGAGACGGAGGAAGCCAGCGCAGCAGCCCAGGTAGAGCCTGGACTAGACGTTCCCCAGGCTCCGCTCCATCCGCACGGTCACATGACCTGTCTCGGACTCTCGGCTCCCTCCAGCCTCGTCGACCGGCGGTCGGAGTTGCATTTGCGTGCGGTCGCCTGTGTGTCTGCGTGCACTGGCCTAGATCTGCTACCGCCCATGCATGCATGGCTTCTTCCGAGAGAACCGCCTGCATGCCTTATTAATCCTCGGTGGTGTCAGGGACGCCGGGCAAGCGCGCAGTAGGATATTGTTTCTTTGATGCGCTCGCAGATCGATCGATCGATCCACCGGTTGTCTGGTACTCTGGTCGATGGCTGGATTAGGCATGTCAACGGGTAAAATTCCTGCGGGGAATGGGTAACTATTCCCGTCCCCGTCCCCGTCCCCGCTCGTGGGGAAAAAAATTTTCCCATCCCCGCCCCCGCGCGGGGAATGGGTACCCGATGGGGACCCGTTCCCGCTATCAAGAAGGAATTTTGGACTGGATCGATTGTAGTTAGGTAGAAATTTTTAGGTTGGATCGATTGGAGTTAAATAAGTTCAGCTCAATAAAAATAAAACTTAATATTCGGAGTCCCGCGAGGAAACAGGGACGGGGGATGGGGAACCATCCCCGCCCCCGCCATACCCGACGGGAGGGATTTTCCTCCCATTAAATTCCCCGTAGGGGAAAAAATGATCTTATCCCCGTTTCCTAATAGGGGAATTCTCCGTCGGGGAACGGGGAACGGGCCCCGTTGACATCCCTAGGCTGGATGCCATGCCCATGCGACAGCGTACTACTACTGCTCTCTGGGAGGTGGAGGTTCTTGTGTCGGCTTCCGATGGGCCTGCAGCCCTGTAGTATGTACTACTCCTCTCTACCAGCTAGCCAGTCCTCCGTACTACGATTTTTGCGAGCATCGTTTGAATCAGCATGCCGTTGCGCGTGATTCCGACGGATAAATCGATCCGCAAGTGCCGTTGCGAACTGCTTTCCTGCACTGCACATGCATGCCTTCTTTGTTCGCTGCAGCACTGACATGGAATCATGGATCGATCTTTCGATCCGGAAGGGAGCGTGAGACTTGAGAGCTTAACAAACGGAAAAGCGACGCCGGGGCCGTACAGGAAGATGAGACTAGCACCTGGCCAGTGTAGTCGACCTGTGCCACGATTGACAAGGATTAGGCGATTTAACCGTGTCATTTTTCCCCTTGTGCCATTACATTGTGGCACAGCACAAGAAATGGTAGCAGGCAAGATATGGACGGTTGCTGTACAGGAGTACGTACATACGGCCGGGCAGTAATAATTTTCTTTTCTCATCCGAATGACACTACTCATCTTGCCCTCAAACAACGCGCGTGGGCAAGGAAAAAAGCTCTGGCGTGACTTTTGTGATCCAACACTCTGCAGGCGCAAAGCACAACCAATGCACATGTAAAAATTAAAAACTGTGCTTCCTTGCTTGCCTGCATCGCATGCATGGGCGAGTTTCACAGCACACCGTTACTTGGGTAAGCTAGGCGGCTAGGCACGAGTCAGGACGCGCAGTATCCCGGCGAAAGGTATCCGTCTCATCAATTTATTACTATATTATTATTTGAGTGTTAAAAAATCTATCGTGTTTGACGAAATTATCACATTAATAAAAAAAGAAAAAAAAAATCTAAATCACATATCGTTATAAATAACTAACAATCTAGATTAAATCAAATAATCCCTATCAAATATAATTAATAAATAGCTAAATTCGGAATTAAAAAGTATCGGAAATTAGTAGTTTGATTTCTATAGGTTTGCGAAGAAAAATGTCTAAATAAAGAGTAAAAATAAAAATAAAATAAAATAATAATTGAAATTAACGTTAGAATAGAAAAAAGAAGTATCATATCAAATATAATCTTAGAAAAAAATAATTATTATAAAAATCAACACCTACATAAAGAATTTATATAAAATATATGTAATCAAATATTATTATAACAAAATATTATAGTGATATTAGCTACGCTATTACTGTGAACCAGCTCTCTCTATCCAAAAGCCAAACGGGGACCTCAGAGAAAACGACGTGATATGTACATGCACCGGCCCATGGGATTACATTTGCACATACGCAAGTAGAAAGACTAAGGAACATATGTTGGTATGAGCAGCAATTTTATGCTAAGTTTTATGGTTCAGCAGAAATAATATGGTTTTTGATAGATTAATTTTAAAATCTACATGCAAATACTATATAGAGGAATATACTAGCTTCGTTTTTAGCACAATTGCAAATGTACGATGAAGACAGATATGATATGGATTGCATGCTGTACTCTTGAGACGACAATGATGTAGATTTTTGACAAAAATGAATGGATATTTAGCAATAGGATTGGTCTTTAATTAATTCTCTTTATCTAAACTATATTGGTTTTTATTAGTTTAAGTTATTCTACTATTATGACGTGTGATGTTAAAGCCTGGAGGGTTAACTTTGTAATATTGATTGATGGCCATGAGCTCTCAAGACGAAGGCTAGGATATTTTTCCATTATCTAAAAAAACGTGCGCAAGTAGAAAGCGATGGGGAACAAGGAGATTGACTTGAGGACCGGCCGGCCGGCGTGGCTCGTACGCTCGCACTTACATGGTCATGGACTCTGCAGGATTGAGAGCGGTGACTAGAGGGAGATGAATAGATAACTCAATAAATTTTTTACGAAATAGATGATATTCTTCTATTTGATCATCTAACACACCTTTAAAAGAGAATCATAACAAAGCACAATACAAATACGTAGCGAAAAATCTTCATCTAACACAGAAGTTTTGGAGGTTCTAGAGAATTGTCCGGAAAGTACGGAGAATACGGAGGTTCCAAAGTTGGGTCCGAAGGTTCCGGATTTTGCATAACAACAAATGAAAAATTGAAAACCAAACTTAAAGATCTAACAAGAAGTAGGTATCATGGTTGAAATAGAGCACAACGTGTCTTAGCAAATCAATCTATGACTCAACCCCATACAAATCTTAAATCTTGAGAAAAATCACCAAAGGATCAAAGATGGTCATAGGGTGAAGATGCTCCCTAGGTTGATGATCTAGATGCAAGAGAACTCAAGACACTCTCATATACATGAGTATATGAGATTTATGCATCTAGCAACAATAAGAACAACTCCACAAGATAAAAATATCGCTGCTCAAAGGCAAAAACAAAAATCAACTTGAAAAAGAAAAGAAACTTGCAATGAAAGCAAGAGAACCAAAAGCAGAAGACTAGAAGGGGATGAGCATGAGCATATGCAAGAGAAACATCTTCATTAGGCACAGAGGTCAAACTTATTTTCGACAGATTACAGAGATTTCACTCACAAAAGCTCTAATACAAAGGCTAAGTCTGCCCTCTGCTCTCCTCCATAATCTATCTCTAGGCACTCAAATAGCTGGTTCAAGGGGTTTACACAATCTTACCCCTCTATTTATAGCCTAGAGAGGCTCTTTAGTGGTCAAATTTCCTTGTTACCAAAGTGCCCCTCCTACCTATCACCCTCCAATGTACTCCCACCTACCGTCAAGAGCATTTTTGTTCGTTTTTAGCTCCAACCATCAAATGGCCACGGCTTCTCCACGACTTAGCTTCGCCTCAAGCTTTGCGATTGTGCCACATGGTCCTACAACTCTTCCACGGCTTTGAGGCCAAAACGTGAAACCTTAGCATATTTTTCAAAGCGTGACCAGTCGCTACTTGCTTCTCCTCAAGCAAACGCTCCAATATTAACACGTGTCCTCCGTCTTACAATCTTGACCGCCGACAAGTCTTTCCCGCTGTCATTCCCTCGGACTGCATTGTCACTTGCACCAGCATTCCCTTCGCTTGACTTTGTCAATATGCTGCCTTTATCATCATTCATCTCATGCCTTGCTCGACCTCCATGTATACTGTTAGGATCATCCTTAACTCCACCTGGCCTCCTCGATCGTCTGGCACTAAGCTCCCCGTTTAGCCTCGATCATCCTGTCGTCGACCGCCAAGTTGTATCTATCACCTGCATACCATAAAACAATCAAACATATATCTCCAACTCTAACTTCAGTTAGTTCATAATCGAAATGCTCAATTAAAATCTCAAATCAATTCAAAGCAATTCCTAAAAAGTTCCATTACGTAGAAGAAGTTCAGAGCTGAAAATATTATTCATCATTGCTGAAAACATTGTTCAAGTACGGACTCTCCGAAAAAAATATTCGGACACTCCGCAAAAATTGTAGATTCTCCGTAAAACTATACGGACACTTCGCAAATCTCAATTAATTCCAATTTTACAAATTATCCAAACAAATATACGAACATCTTCGTGCATCCCAATCAATCAAAAACTTGATAAATAAAATTAACAACCTTATCGATCAATGTTTCATATAAATTAATGTATATTTTAACTTGTTTTGGTGACTCATAGGGCGAGCGATCGTCGCGTGCTGGAACGTAATGTCTGTCTGTGTCTGTCTGGTCTCTAACGCGCGCGCACGAGTACGTAGTACAGGGTGCTGATGTGTATAGTATAGCCATCGGTCCCGTCCATTATTCAAGCCACGGATCGATCGAAAGAGATGTGTCCATACACATCGATCGATGACCTGAGACTTCTGTGCATACTGAACATGTGTTGCGAGTTGGAAGACCCGATTCCTATCATGTTTATTCTCAGTGACGTACGTACGGTACGTGCAACCGGACCGATGCGTAGACATATTCATTGGTCCGTACAATATGCTGCCCGGATCATACCGAATGTATCCGGACTTGGCTCATGACTGGATTTTAGTTACACCCTAATTCTCTTTTGTCGAAAAACCTTAGTATTCTAGCCTAGCTATATCTATATTCTCAGCTAACCCGTGTGTGATAGAACGACGAAAAATAATGAGCAAAGACATTACTCACAGAGTACTACAGTTTCGTGTCAGTACAAAAAAGATATTAGCCGGTGCTAATAGTATATCGACGCATGCAATGCCAGTAGGCAGCGACAGGAAGTTGATTCGCAGCTTCCGCATGGCAGCGGCAGGCAGTTCCACGCTTATTATTTCCGTTCAAGAAGGTAGTTCCACGCTAACAAACCACCCGCACATGCACCTCTCCCCCAGCCTCAATCCGTCTGGCCGAAATCCTGCAACAACTCACAGCACGTACATGGTCAAACCCTTCTGCGCCGCGACCTTGCTGGCTTGCCTGCTCGTCGAGAGAAGACGAGAGCAAGTGGCGTGGTGGTGGTACGGGCGGATCACAGACACGACCCGGGCGCGGATTGGATCGTGCACGATGCCTATGAGTGTCATGCGTGTGCGTCGTGCCGGCCTCGGCGCGCATGCGGCACGAGGACGCAGCCGTGCGCGGCGAGGACAAGATGCCGAGGCCAGCCAGGCCAGTGCGCTATTGGACAACAGGCACTAATATAAAAATAGTTATCAGTGCCAGTTAAAAACAATATTATTGATGATTTTTGAACCGGTATTAATTACTTGATATTGATAGTAAAAAATTATATTTCAAGGATGCCTTTTTGACAGTATGTATGTATCTCTATTCTACATATATAAGAAGTTAGGATATTCAATCTAATAGTATAAGAATTTATACTGTGAATTATACATGTAAGATATTTATAGAGTCCACAAATTTATGAGTTGAACGTCGAGGGCGTCTTGGTGGCAGAGTTGATACATTTCGTCGAAATGAATCTAGACTTTGCTGTCCTCGTGGAGAAAATCACAATGTTTGTACTGGAACGTGAACATTTCTCTACTGGCCTTCAACTATTCCAAATACCAGGCATGGAATCTCTGTATTTGGGTTGTTAGCTTCGATAGGGACTTGACTAGTGGTTCGTCAAACTTAAATTGCCATTTATTTTGTGTCGTTTCAACCTTGGACTCATCATAAAGTGCTTCTTTTGTCATTTTGACATCAATTAGAAAATTTTCTTCTAATTCTTTATGTTATTCTAGCGCTCTTTGTTTTTTCCCTTCTCGATTGACGTCTTCCTCAACTATTTCTTACCCATGATGCGTTTGTAGTTAGATTTTAGCGGTGGGTCCACAGGTCTTGTCAAAGTCTGAAGAAACTTGATGATCGTTACTGGATCGATAACACTCTTGTTTTGCTCAGCACGTTTGAAGTGTGCAGTGGCATCGACTCTCACTTTCCTTCTGGTTTTCTCATCAGTTAAATCATAAGGCAGAGGAGATGCCGGCTTCTTAGATGCTAACTGTCGCTTCTTAGCTGCTGCTCGTTGCTATGACGAAGTTGATTTCTGAGATAACATCGACTTCTGAGCTTGTGCAGGTGCTACCGGCTTCTACAGCGGGATAGGCGATGGTGTCGAAGGGGTTGGAGATCTTCTTGGTAGTTGTGGAGACGGTGTCACACCTGGTTTTAACGGATAAAACCAAATACAGCTTATGTGTGCCCAGAATGTTCAACACATATAAGGACGTCATAGGTAAAGTACCAAAAGTATTCTTTTTATAGAATAAATATTAACTCTTACAACAATTGGCATATATTATCTTTTATGAAGATATCTGCAACGGTACAGAAGCATTGGTGGCCTAACAACACCGCAAGCAATCAACCGGGAGACTCGCGCCTGAACGTCACAACCTCGTCTTGATAATCTTCAACATCTCCACTCACTGATCATCACACTCGTCTGTGTCTTCACCAAACAATATATTGCACTTGCGCCACAGGACATAATGACGTACATTTTTTGAGAGCCTCGTTTCCCCCACCTCTCTAAGGTAATATAGATTGCTTTTACAGTAGTTATGTATTACACTATCCACGTGTACCCTAGCGTATACATGTGATATCAAACAACCGTTGAAGAGGGTTCAATCCATCTATTGTTCAGCTAGACCACTAGCCACCGTGGTGCGAACACCCAAGACTAGCGCGATAAGCTTGCATGGTATGCTTTCTATGATATCATCCACGGGGTGATGGATTAAGGCTTCTCCTGGAAGCCACGTGGATGCGTATCTACTCTGGGGACCACTAGGGCTCGGCACTGAGGAGTACAAGCCTCTGAAAGCTTCTTATTACCTCGTCAAGTGAAGTACAAGCCGGTTTGCATCTATGGAGCACTTACGCGAACACGGATCAGAGCTTTCGTTAGCTATCTTTATTAGGTATACAAGTATATCATCGATCTTTTCGATGGTCCACACCCATCCATCAGTTATTGTTTTACAACAATCCAAAAGAAGCATATTTTGTCTGAATCTTATAGAAAAACAACCATTTTTTCAATTAACAAAGATATGATAACAATTAACAATGATTGACAATGAAAGAATCACACAATTTCATATAGCTCTCCAATTTGAAAGACACATAAATATAATAGTTTGAGTATGTATAGATGCTTGCCTTGATCACACTATTCATCAATGACCAGCTCGGATTCAATCATATGCACTTGATCAAAGCTCTCCGGTTCGTCAATCTCTAAAATAATGAAATGGTGCAATGTAAGAAAATGATGGTCTTGACATGAAAGATAAACCAATGAGCATGAAATTTGGTGTAGAGATTGGGTACTGAGTTATGAAGTAAATAAAACAAGAACCAGCTCATTTCGACAAATGAAGCTCTCACAATATATAGAGTGGTAGAGATTAACATGGAAAGGAACATTGGACTATAATGTTTTAAAGAGCGTACTTTCAAATCTAAAGTTATCATAAGGATGAGTTTTGTACCAAGTCAAGTATTTTTCCTATAAACTACAACTGAAATGATGAACTTTGGTTTTCGATTCACTTCATTTGGCGTTATACTTAATTCTATGCGAAAATTCACTTCATTTAAATAATAACCAAAATGAAGGAAATACCATATCGATCACCGGAATATATGCACATGCAGCCATGCCTAGAAACTTTGTCTAGAATTTGCGAAACTTATTCTAGAAGTAATTTAGAGCATATATACTCGCTATGCACTATTAGAACACATATGCTACATTTTTAACTGAGTTTTAACTTTATGAAAAATCATATTTTCACAAAAAAAATATTTATTTGAGTATGCTGTATATGAAAATGAAGTGCAACATGGTGGTAATTCACAAATGTGTGGTGATTGAAGTTACACTTTGACTTCCATCTTCTATCTTAATTTGAAAGTATATATCCCTAATTTCATCCGTACACAGGACATATACCTTCAAGAAGGGCCAAATAAATGAACTATTATTATAGAAGCCATTCACATCACACATCTAACCTTTCCATTACTTGATCCTCTCTGATTACCTACTCCCTGACGCAATTGAAAGTCATCAACATCACATTTATCTATTTGCCAAACCACTTTGGCTGGCTGGTAAGGAGCCTTAAGCATGTTAGCTCATTGGAGTGTCAAATAGCTGAAGGATATCAAACTTCCAGAGTCGAGACATCATAGGAAGATGCTTGTGTTAAGCATGAACAATATTTGTTACCCACGTTTTTGGTCTTGATGTACGTGTTTAGACAAGACTAGTTTTTCAGTATTTACAAAATATGACTACATGAGTATGAAACTGAAATGAAAAGATGTCTTCTGCTTTTCTGAAGTGATGTCAATTCCAGAGGTACCACTTGACGTAATACAGACAAGCATTGACTGAACAGGTCGCAAAATAAGGTCACTGTATTAGATGGGAAGGACATGGAATTGCTAGTTGCTAATCAAACAAAGGGCAGCAAGCACAATATATGAATTGTACTGGATATTACAGATTTTTTTTGAGGAACTGGATACCACATATGAAATCTAATTTTTTAAAATATTGGAAAGAAATTCTTTTGTTGTATGTATTTGCCTTTATTTTAGATCATAGAGCTAAAATTACAGGTTTGTGTAGAATTCTCACAGTTCTAGGTGATGCTCTTGGCTATGATTATTCTACTTATTATACTAATATTCGTTCTAAGTTATTCGATGTTTATAGTAAATATAAAACAAAGTATGCTGGAGTTCGCTTTCAATGACCTCCACTAGCACCCACAACGAGTAAGAAGCCAACAACGTGGGGAAAAATATTTGATGGAGGTTCTTCATCAAAAAGTTTAGACTCTTCGTCACGATCATCTACGACTACGGGCGTTGGAATTCCAATAACCGGAGGGGAGCTTACTATCTTTATCGACAGCGACGTTATCAGCCATAAACAAGAAAATTTCAGCATACTACAATAGTGGTATGAGCACAAGATTAATTATCCAGTGCTTTCACTGTTAGCACGAGACTTGTTAATGATTCTCGTATCTACAGTTTCTTTTGAGACTTCCTTCAGTCCTACTAGAAGGATAATCGAAGAGAGAAGAATGAATCTCACAAGTGAGATAGCGGAAATACTCATCATAGTAAAAGACTGGGAACAAGCTGAAGCACGAATGCAACGCACTGCAGAGAACACTGAGCTTGAAGCTTGATTCGAAAATTTGTATCTAGATGTTGTTGAGGCTTGAGAACGTATAATTTTTAATTTTTTGAGGTAGGTTGTACTCTTTTTTACTTTGTTATAAAGATTTTTAATGAGGCAACCTATCAATAAAGCTCATTTTTAGAATTAATTATGTCTCCCTATTATTTTTGATTTTTTTATAATTTTTCTTTACTTTTCAAAAGCGACCCGGGACCCGCCACCCTCCTCTCATCTTGGCCTATAAATAGCCACTATCCATCCATGCCAAACTCCCACTGATCCAAACTCTAAAGCCACTTGCCCACTTCAACAAATCAATTCTATTATTTCTATATTTTTAATTTTTCATTCATGGATCAAGACACCGAGAACTCGCGTGTATGATCATGGGTGTGACAGCATTTTGAGAAGATCTTTAGAGAAATTAACGGGGAACAAGTAAGATTTGCTAAGTGTAATATATGTAACAATGAATTATGTGTCAGGTCTACAAATGGAACGGGATACTTGAGGAAGCATGTTAAATATTGCAAGCAAAATTCTGGGATTTCTAATGAAATAATTTAATTTTCAAAGCATAGCCATATGTTATACTCTTTTTTCCCTCTAGTAGAAATGTTTTTAATGAGGCAACCAATCAATAAAACTTATTTTATTTATTTTTATATTTTTTAGAATTTTGTAACTATTATTTTTATTTTTTCCTATTTTCGAAGTGTTGTCAGGCCGGCGTGCCCAACCGTGCCGACGGGCCGACCGTGCCTTCACCGTGCCTGTCGGCCCGTTGGTGTGCAGCCGTGCCACCGGGCTGCCCCTGCACCGTGCCTCCGTCGGGCCGCCCGTGCCTCCGGGCCAGCCGAGCCACTGGGCCGCAATTGTGACCGTGGTGGCTCGACACAGCATGGTGGATGACGAGTCGTGCTATGGACCGAGGGGCGGCACGTGGGCTGGCATGGCCCGGTCCATTAACTGTAACTGGGCCGATCGGGCCGGGCCGTGTATAGATGGGCCCGTGCCGGGCAGGCCCGAAAGACCCATTTGGCCTTCTCTGCTAAAAGCTGAGAAGCAGATTTTAACTGATTTTTTTTAGTTTTTATATGTGCTAAGAAGCTAAAAGTCTATTATAAAAACTAACAACCAAAATGCTTCATCAGCTAGGCAAAAATTTTGAAGCCACATCCTATCCAATATATGGAAGGAATTATTGACCTGCAGATGATATTACAAGCACTGAGTGATGACTTGCAGATGATTTTTGGTTTGGTAGGCTGTACAAGGAATTGTTGACCCACTCGAGTTCTAGTATCATGATATTACAAGCACCGAGGATGGTGGCACTTACATGTGATTCTTATTCATTAGATTGTTGTCATGAATAAGCGATTCAGCATGGGACTAGCATAGCTGAATCCTGGGTTGCATATATATTGTGTACTGACTTAGAAATTAGAACCCTCGCCTAAATCATCACTCTCATGACCGTAACCCACGTGCTTTGTTTCATGATTCCTAGTTGCAACAAGTGAGCATAGCTTCGCACTGAAGAGCATATCAGAGCAAGTTTGTACTAACTAAGTTGTATGATCTTAAGTAACACAGGCACCAAGCGCATCTGGTGTAGTGGTATCATAGTACCCTCCCACGGTACTGACCGGGGTTCGATTCCCCGGATGCGCAGGTCGTGTTTTATTTTACTTTTTGACATGGTTTGTGCCGTTGCCTGATGCCAGGCCATACGAAGGCTGAAATTTTTTTTAGTGCTGCCCTGATTTTGTCTTGTCAAATGTTTTCACGGGTTTGATAGGTTTCTCCCGGATGAAACCAGTACACTGGATGCTTCAGAAGAGTTAGGGAAAAAAATTGTATGGAGCGGTGATGCAAATCCCTCCCGTAGCACCGTGCGGATGCCCGCCACATGTACACGTGTGTCAAAGCCAAGCACCAGCGAATCCGAGCCGAGTAGAGTTTCCTGAGCCGTGCGCAGCCAGAACAGCAATTCAAGCGCCGCCAACCCCAAATCCAAGCGCCCTGCTTGCTCTCCCCTCCCCCACGGCCGCCACCAAGCTCTTCCTCGGCAGCCTCGTTGCCAGGGCCCACACGGCTACCGCTCGGCGTGGCTGGCTCGCTCCTGACCCTGGCAAACTTCGTCCTCGACTGTCTTCCCACCGACAAGGATGCGGATGCGGCTGCAGGGTCTGAATGTGCATGGTGCTCTGAATGTTTCCTTCAAAACGTGATGGGTGATGTGATGAAGCCGTGAACTTTTGCAATCAAAGCACGCAATTTTTTTTCATCCGACGCATTGCTCATTTGTTGCAATGTTCTATTGTGAGCTCATACCTTCATTGAACCGCTTCTGTGATGCAAATTTGATAGGAGCTCTTTTCTTCCCTTGATAGACTCAATTTCGTTAGCTATGGTTAACCTCGTCTAGCGTTTCCTTAGGCCCTTGTTAGTTCTGGTTACCTCGTTTAGCGTTTCCTTGGCCCTATGTCTTTGGGTATTTTTAAAACTGACATGGCTTGACAATTCCGCTAAAATGATGCAAATTAGTTTAGGAAGAACTATTGGCAAGAAAAGCTAGTGCATAGCAGGGTTTAAAAATTCATTTGACCGAAATGCGGAGGTCTGCGATTTCATGAAATTTGTTTTATAAGCAATAAAAAATACATATAAATAGAGCATTACGAAGGAACTCACTTTTTTCACTATATAATCTAGGGCTAAAAATAATTTTAGAAATTATTGCATCATATAAGAAAAATGTTAGTGAATTTTCACAGATTTTTAGGATTTTATTTGAGACCCTAACAATTATTAGAAGTTACAAAAGTAGTATTTTTGGAGAATTTTAGTTTAAATTCTACACACACTTTTTGATGAATCCTGTAGAAGATTAGCTCCCAACAATATGTCCGTAAATTGACTGGGTACCTTCGGAAGTAGGGATTAATCATGAAGAGAGGCAAAATTATGTATATAATTTTGGGCCTCCGATTGGAGTAATACCCTACTACATGTGGGCATGTTGCTGTTTTGTATTGATGATCTCGAGTATAAATAAGGTGGCTAAAACTATTACAAAGAGTTGATTAGATCTAATCTATCTTAGGGCTCAAGTCGTCGAGTAACTCCTCTGTTGTTTCCTTCCGTGTTGCTCTTAATTCCTTATTCGTGTCTGGTTCTTGTTATGGTTGTCTCTTCCTCTCTAGCCTTCCGCCTTATATAGAGGTGAGGTACCGACTACTATCTAGCCGTAGTTGATAGGGAGTTATTTTACTTGACGTCCAAGTAGATATACCTGTTTTGAATACAGATCGTATTGGTTTGGGTAACCAATCTAATCCCTCTCGGTATGTACTTTCTTTATTTCGGGTGTATCAGGTACCACTAATTCAGTTCCGTGATATCTGAAGCTGCCAAATATGCTTCGTATATACCTTGTCAGTATATAATGTGCTCTTATGCATATGCCCTATAGTTAGATATTCGATAAATCTAATTAAAATGGGTTGCATACGGATTACAAAACATACACACAAAGTTCTAGGATTTTTGGAGAAATAAAAGAATACTTTTTTTTATCCGTGAATAGTATATATGAACGGTGAATTTCTATAGTAGATATAACAAAAATCAGGTTTTATATGAAATTGGTGCACAATATTTGTAATTTTGTATTATTAGGCACAATACTTATAGTTTTGTGTTACAAATGGCACAATGCTTGTAATTTTGTGCAATTTAATCTTAATTTTTTCTTCTTCTTTTTTTCAGTTCATTAATGTTTGAGCACATATTTCCTGATGCAAACTATATTTTTTTAAAAACTTTTTTTCACAAATAGTCTAAGAACTGTCTCTAGTTTTTATGGATTTTTTTTATTTTTCTCAAATCCGATTTGAATTTTTTGAATTCAAATACGAATTTCGGTCGTATTACAAAACCAGACTACACCGAATTGACCGAATTTCGCGGTTTTTGACTGGTTTTCATCGAATTTGTGAACCCTGGTGCACAGGGAAGCAGCTGACGTGAACATATAAGTCGTTTTTGTTTAGCTTTGAAAACTGATCAGAATTCAGAAGCATAATAATTCGTTAAAGAAAGAGATAGTATACACACGAATTGATCCTGGGCGGGACTCGAATTCAAGTGGCTGTGACGGTGACACTGGTGTTGCCATCGCATGCAGCCTGGGCTGATGGCAGCCCAGCGGGGACGGCCTGTTTGGCAATCTCGACGATGTCGGGGCGGCCGGCTCGACGATCTCAGTGGTATTGGGCTGCTCATCAGGGTCGGCTTGCTCGGCGATCTCGGTAGCATCAGACTGTTCGGCGAGGACGGCTGATGGCAGCGGCGATCTTGTCATTGTGCCGTTCAGGAGCACGGCCGACGATCTTGTTTCACAGTTTCCTATTCTATTTGGGACGGCGGCGCCCGCACGGAGAGGAAACAGAGACGAACGGCCCGCACGGAATAGCTCGCTCGGCTCACGCAGGTGCCTGGTGCTCGGCTCACGTGAGGACACATCTAGCTCGGCTTCGTCCACATGCTTTTAGATCGTTTTTGTGGCCACGTGGTGGGCATCCGGGCCGTGGTGCAGTAGGTTCCTGCAGCACCGCACCTTAGAGATTTTTTAAGGGGTATACTGATCACTCTGTCACAATCTGAACAGGTTGTTCGGTTTCACAACTCGTAGTGCATAAACAATCTTCATTTGCATATGTGCCCAATCAAGTCGTTTTTCATGTTCGTAGCTGAAGTAGTAATTACGTCGCTGCAATACATAATGATAATGTCCATTGAAGTACTTACACAGTTCCATGCACTACTGAATACACATCTTCCCTATGCATTACCTATTCTAAGAACAATCAGCGCGTAGCTGATGGTTTCCAATACTGTTTTTATCCTGCCCATCCACAACTCTTACGATACTCACCAGTTTAACTATCATGATAAACAATTAATCAATTTCAAGTTGATGGTTCCAGTATTTCCTTTATAGAACAATCAGCGCCTAGCTGATCCTTTCCAGTATTAAGTGTTTTGATTTTCATCCCCATCCACAGCTTCTGATATACTCACCAGCTTATCATGAGCAAGAGAAACAATCAACTTGGAGTTGACCATTCCGGTACTTTAATATTGGTGTCGATCCAGGCTTCCATGGATTAGCATCACATGGAGCTCGAACTAGGAGCGTCGTACTTCTCGGCATTGACAAGATCTGTGATCCTCTCCATGAGCACGTCGAAGTCGTCATTCGACTTGAGGAGGCTCACCCTCGTGTACCTGCTGCTAGCCTCGTTCCCGACGCCGGTGCGTGTGATGATCTTTGCCTTGAGCAGCGCCTCGTAGCAGTCTTCGTCTTCCTCCCTCTCGCATTTCACCCAAGCATAAGCTGTCCACCGGCCCATACAGTTAGAGGCTTCGTAATGTCGATGTGAGAGAATTTGCTATGAGTTGCAAGCAATGTCCACTAAAGCTCAGAAGCTCACCTGGCGATGGCTCCCTGATCCGCTTGAAGTAGGTGCAGTACTGGGGAGGGATCTTCTGCAGCGATATGCGACGGGACCTCGACACAACGGCGTTCAGCCTGCGCCACCTGGCTCTCATCACGTCGTGCCCGAAAGCGAAGATATCATCCTTGCCGTGCAGGTTGGCCAGTATGGCCTTCACGATGCGCAGCATCCGCAGCTGGGTGTCCCTGGACGCGCCAAATGTGCTGCTCTGCACGTACTCGTACGCCCTTTTAGCCACTTTCTCGTCCCTGATCAGCGCCCATCTATGCGACACAACGAGACGTGTCATTTTTTTTTCTGCCCATGTACTATACATGCATTCGTATGCACACAGCACATGATGCTACGTATGTACCCGAATCTGCTGCCGGCATGCCCGGAGGGCTTGGACATGGTGAACAGCATGACGTCCTCGTCGGCCGGCGCCGGGATGTGCGTGAAGTGCGGCCAGTAGTACGCGTGGTCGAAGATCACCGCTGAGCCGCCGAGGACGGGCTTGTGGAGCAGGGCGTCGGGGTTGTTCGGCGACGTGACGAACTCGATGAAGCCGTCGGTGGAGTTCCGTGACGCGTTGGCCCAGAGAGCAGTGGTTCCGCCCCATTTGTACTCCCGGCCATCGAACATCGTCGTCTGTGTTCTGTACGCCTGCACGATCGATCGACAAAACGAATGAACTTAAGGTGTTGGATTCCCCTGTAGCGACGGACAATGTACTATACATCGTGATTAAAAAGGCTGACCGGGTAATACGGCGCGCTGGCGACCACGCGGGCCGGTGGTGAGGCGGCGCTGGCGTCCGGGGAGAGCGCGTGCACCAGCGCGTTGATAAGCTGCATGGAGCCGGCGCCGAACACCAGGTGCTTGCCATCGACGACTGCGTTGCCGACAGCCCTGTGCAGCCGCCGGATCTGGTTCTTGAGCTCGACGGACTGGAAGATGCTGTCGGTGGTGGTGTAGCTCAAGCGGTGCCACCCGGAGACCATCACGGCGCTGGCCGCGGCGTGACGCATCCAGTACGGCTCCAGGAACAACGGGTTCCCGCTGCACGACCAAACATTGCAAATGGAACACGATCGGCGTGGTCAGTCGTCAGTCAGCATGCGATGTACGGGTGGTGCCGCTGCAACAAGCGACAAGACCAAGCACCACTGCAACAAGCGACAAGACCAAGCACCATTCTTGCTGCAGTGTGAGTGGACGGAATCGGATGTGGGCATCTGGTCTACTGTGTTGGACAGTTTCCGAGTCCCGAATGTGCTGCTGGTAGGATCCAACTCCTATATATAAGCGGATGCATGTCTGATGCTAAACGGTACATTGGACTGATTTGGTAATTTTACCAAATGCAATGATTAAAAAATGTGACTCAGACAAGCAGAATCTAAGGGCGTGTTCGGTTTTTCAGACGAGATTTCATAAAACTGCATCGTATAAGCACGCTGAGAGGAAGCAGGTTGAGCAGGGTTATATTTGTTGAAAAGAATTATGTTTGGTTTATGTATCAATTTGGACAGATTGAGTTAAGTTTCTGTTTCGTTGATTGAATATGAGGCCGCATAAGCAGGCATGGCATTGTTCTTTGGGACTTAAAAGCGGGCTAGCCATGCCTTCTTTCCCCTCTCCCTTGCCTGTGCAGCAAACACACAAAGCTTGCACCGCCATCGTCGCTAGCACTTGTTTGCGTGACTCGCCGCCGCCCATGCGACCTCGCCGCCAGCACACACCCCCATGAGATATTACCGCTCAAGCGCGCGCATCGCCCCAGCTCCCGCGCCGCCCGAGCCCCACCCCTTCCGCCCCTCACCCACCGGCAGCGTTGCCCTGCCTCCAGGTCCTCCCCGTCACTAGTAGCGGCTCGACTCTCCAGCTCCTCCCCGTTGCCAGCAGCACCCCACCCCCAGCGTCCCCACCACCGGTGCCCTCCTCGCCCACAGCTGACTCCAAGATGAGGGGTATTAGAATCTCAATCTTTGGTGTGACAAATTAGACTCAAACCAAACATTCATAAGCATTGCACACTAGACCCATGCGATAATTGTGCAGGTCAACGATGTGTAAACAGGGGGTGTTAGATTGGCAAAGAACTAGACAAGTATTGTATTTACACATACATTCTTGTGATGATTTACTATGCCACTTGCTAAAATGTTGCTAGGGAAGGGTGCTTGGGAAGATGAGCTAAAGGAACTGAAAAGGGGGTTTAAATAATCCTCGATCTTAGCATATTTTCATGCTATTAGGTATAGCTATTTTAGTACAACTCAAGTACAACTAAAATCGGATGGTCAAATCATTTCGATGGTAGCACATAAATGAATATGTGGTTTCACGTGAAGCATTTTCGTGGACAATTTTCACATACTCAGCTCTTCCTATGCACAAAGCATCCCATACACTAGTCCTTTTGTATATCTAGTGATAGTTAAGATCCTCAAATTAAGGGTATATATGTAATTAGAACAAAAAATTCATATCTCCACAATGTTGTTATGTTGTGTTACACTGTAGGCATTCGCGCATAGCAAAATGTGAGATGAAATGATGGGGTGTATGATACCAATATTTTGCTTGCTACTTCCTGATGTATATATGTACATCACTTGTTGTAACTGTCTTTGTGAATTAAGGTATTTGTGATTGTTGAGTCCTATTTTTGCTGGTTTTTTAGTGCTTGTTCTTTAGAGCATGTGAAGCCCAATGGTCTAAATAACAAAACTTTTGCAACTTCAGTGTGATAGGTAAATGAGAAAGAAAATCACAATCTTCTTTTATTATCATAATATATCTTCTTATCAAGTTCCATATAAGACCAAAGAGTTGCATAAGTTCTGATGTTAGACTAGCCCATCCTGAAGTCAGAACATAGGTAATAACGAAGGAACTGTCTTAGTGATTAAAGAAAACTAAATAAAAATTACTATATAAAAATTATATTGTACAGGAACTATCTTAGTGCAAAGACATTAGGTAGATTAGGTTCTTGTAACGTCCCGAGTTTTAGCATATTAAGTAATAGTAAGTTTCACTACAAATTTAAAAAATTATAACTAATTAAACCAACTAAAAACAAAGAAATACACACACACACACACACACACACACACACACACACACACATATATATATATATATATATATATATATATATATATATATATATGTATGTATATGTACATATTCAAATGTATTACTTCGATAAGTATTCCAAAAATGCACTAGAATTATTTTTAAAATATTCCCTACATTAAAATGGTTCTTATGCATTGGTTTATAGTTTTTATGGTTCTTTGTGTGAAGATTTGAAATTCTCAATTTCAAATCTACTCTTAGTTTTCCCTCATCTCAAATCAAATTGGATTCAAATCCCTTGAATTCAAATCCTCTCCCAAAGATCTAGATCCAATCCAAATCAAAGTTCAAATATGTTCGTTTGAGTTAATCTTAATCCAAAGTTAAAACCAAATTCAAATATCTCATTTGAAAAGATCCTAAAATTCATTCTCGTTTTCTTTTTCCATTTTCTCTCACGGGCGCAATCTCCCCTTCCTTGTCCCTTGCGCGGCCCACGACAGCCGGCCCGGCCTTCCTTCCCTTTCCCCCCTTCCTTCCCCTATGTTGGGTCACCACCATGCTTCCGGCCCACCTCACCCGCGCGCTCTCCAGCCCACCACTCGCCCTTGCCCGCGTGACCGTCCAGGCCTTTACTTTCTCCCTAAGGGTAGGAAAATCATGTGTCGCGCATTGGCCAACAGCCAGCGCAATGTCACACCGCATCGTCCGCCAGTGCGAAAGTCGCCTGCTCCTCTGGGAAATATCATCGCAACACCCTCTGCTCACTCGCTCTGTCTTCTCTTTCTACCCATGCTCGCGCCTCCCATGCCTTTGTGCTGCATGACTTCCGTGCCCACGCACGCACTTAGATGGCGCAGTGCGCCCAGGCCATGGGAAAAATGGTGGGCGTCACCCCGCCACCTCACCATCGCGCTATCGCTGTCGACCATGTGACGCAAGCAATCGCATTGCCTCCCTATAGCTCCCTTTCCCTTTATAAATAGCACAACCCTGGCCCCTCTCCTTCCCCTTTTCCCCATTTTACCGCCGCCGCCACCATTGCACGCCACCAAAGCTCACAGTTGCCAATCTGTTGCCCACGTGCTGCCAAGGAGCCCTGGGTGGATGCCGCCATCCCTGTACCATCGTCCGTTCACCGGAAGCCCGACGGGAGGCCGTCCGAGCTAGAGACGAGCAAAACCGCCGCCATCACTTCGACGAATCGCCGTGTCGCCGCCCTACACGTCATCGTTCTTGCTCTCGGTGAGGATTCTCATCCCCTCACGCTCCCTCCTAGGTAGCTAGTAGCCATCCCCATGCTTCTTCTCGCGCATAGCCACATGCAGTAGCGTGTTTTCCCTTCCACCGTCGTGTTGTGCTCGTCGCCAATGTGTTGTGCCTCTGTGTGTGCTCCGGCCATCGCGTCATGATGTCCAGGGAGCCCTAGGCATGTTTCCATGCAGGGAGAGCGTGAGTAGCCAAGGGGAGATACTACCCAAATTTCATGTGCCGCCGCCATCTGGTGTTATTTCCACCGCTGGCTGCCTTCGTTAAGCCCCTAGCCGATTTCCCCATAGCGCGTAGCTGGCCAGCGTGAGCCTTCGTCATGGAACTCCACGGGAGCGCATCTCAGGCGAGTTGGCCGACGTGGCTCCGCCGCATTGCTCATCATCTATCGCTTTTTCCCCCTTCATCGCCCACACACCTACGCGTGCGCGTGGATGGGCCACTGTTCGCGTGTCGCTCGGCCTGGCCAAGCAGGTAGAGGCTGAGCTCATGCGTTGCTATAGTTGGCCCAACCCAATTGGGCCAAGCACGATGCAGCCCAGCTTGGCCCGACTCATCTAGTCTCAAACCCGGCCCAAACTTGAGCTCAGTTTGGCCCATCTGGTACTATTCATGTGGGTCCCACTAAGTCACTATTCATGTGGGCCCAGGCTACTATGCAGTGGGTCCCACCTATGGGCCCCACCTATAAATAGTGCAATTTCATAATTTCTCGGTTTAATTTTAGATTACATCTTTCAGGGGCCATAACTTCTGTGTTCTGTCTCCGATTTCGACGATTCTTTTGCCAAAATTCATCTAAATCCGAGATTTACCCATCTATCACAATGTGATATCCATTAGGGCTCATTTGACTTTTCATTTGGTGTTATTTGATCTTCTCTAGTATAGCTCATTAATGACCATTGTCATAAGTGCAGAACTGCCAGAATTCTGCGAGGAGAAGGCAAGTCATAGTTCCTTGATCATATTGAACCCATGTTTTCAGATAATCTACATGATCAACTAAAACTTGATTTATTATTGCATGTGCTATGTATGGTGTTTTTACAAACTGCTCATAATAGTTAACCTATCAATACATATCATGCCTAAAATATCATCATCTAGAATACATATCATCCTAGAATTTACCTGTTGTTATCTATATTAATGACGGACTATGTCTTGATATCTAGCATGCTTAGGATTGAATACGTCTTTTCAGAGACGTCACTTTGAAAATACATCTCTTTGGAGATATCTCTTGATCGTTATTATTGTTAACTCATATACCATGAGTCCTTGATGATTGTAAATTCCATGATGGTGATGAGATCCTTGATGTCGTGTAGGATGTGGAAGGTGATGTGTAAAAATAGGTGAAAAATAGTTTTGGCGGGGGCGGGTGTAGTATTACTCTGTATGAGGATGCTCTCGGGGGGCTTGAGTTATCTCTATGGTATTCATTGTCAGAATATATCTACGCTGGCCGCTTAAGGACCAAGTCATTTCGCTGCCATGCCTTAGCCACCCCCGTGCAACCATGTGTCCTGAATGGGCAGGACTTGACTTTTCTTCACCGGACTGAGTTGGACATCATACTAGAAAGCTGAGAGCAGCAAGCAGTCAAGTGACCATTTGTCCCTCTGTTTGAAGGTTGCTAGAACTGGCCTAGGCTTAAAAAGGGGGCTGGCCTTCAGTACAAGAACTCTAGCGCTTGGGGATAAATCTCGTAGAAAATCCCGACAGGAAAGATGATTGGAGTGTCTCGGTATGATTCGCTCCTCTGCTTTCCACGGTTGGAGGTTGAGCTTATCGCGTGGGTACAGTGTACAACCTCTGCAGAGTGTAAACCTATTTAAATAGCCGTGTCCACAGTCGTGGACATGCGAAGTTAGAACCTTTTTAAATAGACTTTGAGTGCGTGTGTTTTGAAGAGTGAGTGTGTGGACTAGATATCCGTGTGATGAGGTTCCTATCTCAATCTGTTAAAAGCTATGTGGTACTAGAGGTCAACAGATGTGATGACAGAGACAACGGAGCGAGGTGTAGCCCCTCCTAGGACCCAAAAAATCCAGATATAGCTCGTCACTTGGTTTTGAACTATTTAAACTGTTTTAAAGCCAATAGTAGCTTAATACAATTGAATACCTGCATAAATTATTTTACGCTTGAAACTAAACCTTAAAGCTTTATCCTTGAATCTTTTATGCATCTATCAAACACTTGAAGTAGTACAGGGCTTGTTGAGTACCTTCCGTACTCATTCTTGTTATTTGGATGACGAAGGCGATGCCGACTTCATCAGAGATGAAGCCGAGGATGAAGAGTAGTCTTAAAAGTCGCGTTCGCACCCTATGCTGCTTGTGACTTGGGCTTTTGCTTTCCACTATGTCTTGTTGGTCTCTCGGTAAGGTTTGTAATATACAGTACGGTTTGTAACCTTTTACTCTGAACCTCGGTATTTAAGTACGAAGTTTGACTGTGATACTACAAATGTTATATTGTGTATATCAGCTATTTTATCTAGGGACTGATACAAGAGGCACAGGAAATCCCGGAATCCAGGGTCTTATAGTTCTCGTGTTTGGTATCTTTTTTCATGGTTAAGCTATGTAACAACTTGAGTTTTAGCATATAAAATAGAGAAAAATTCATTCCAAATTAAAACTTTTTCTATTTATTAAACTGGTATAAAATTAAGGAAATATATATTTGAATATGTATATACTTACATGTGTGTATTCAAATATATTATTTTGGCTAAATATTCTAGAGATCACCAAATTAATTTCCCAATTAATCCTTGTAGTAAAGTGAGCATATGCATTTTTGCTTTGTTTGTTTTTATGGTTCTTTGCATGGCGATTCGAATTGAATGCTTCTCAATTCGAATTTGTTCTAGTTCCTTTTGGCAATTTCCTAATCCAAATCAATCCGATAAAATCGATCTTCCAATCCAGCTAAAATCTATAATTCAATTATTCCATTGAATAATCCCCAATTAACTTTGGTCAACTCGAATTTGAATGTCCCTCAAATTCGAATCTCAACCTCTATTCTTTAAATATTCGAATACAAATTGAATTGCCCAATCCATTTCAAATTCAAGTCATTCATTTGAATCGTCATACATCTCAATTCAAATGCAATCAATTTAAATCATCGAATCATCATGCAATCTAGTTCAAATTCGAATACCTTTATTCAAATTATCACACATTCCATTTACAATTCAAATACATCAAATTGGTTTGTCACACAAATGTCTCACTCTCTCATCTCACTATTCTCTGTCATCTCTCACATCTCTGCTCTCTCCTTCTCCCTGATCTTTCTCCCATAGCACCAAAAGTCCATCGCCGCCTTAACTCCCTCACCCCTGAGCCCTCTCTCCTTCCACCTGCAAAACACCCACTGGCCACCTTCTCCCATGCCTTGCTCTCTCACACTCCCTTTGATCTTTTGCCCAGGCAGCAAAAGTCCTCTCTCAGCCACTGAACTCTCTCTGTTCTCTCTACTCCTTTCTCCCTCTCACCAGAGCAGCCACCTCTCTCCTCTCTCCCAGTAAAAGATCACACACAGAGCATACATGGCCATCACATAGCAGCCCACTCTCTCTGATATTCACTTAGCAAGTAAAAACCATTTTGCTTTCATCCTCTCTTCCTTCACCTGCAAGCATTCATCAACACTTGCACACATACACATGAGCCTCCACATCGTAACACCACAGAGCACACCCACGGCGAGCAGCAGCTTAGCCACTTCCCCGGCACCGCCCTCTGCTCCTCTTCACACCACCATGCCATCCCGCCACTAGCTCACATCACTGTCTACGCACCATCCACCACAGTGAGCCTCTCCCTTTGCTGCTCCTTTCGCATCATTGAGCTTGCCCGGCACCGAGACGCCGACAAGCTCTACCAGCTTCTCAGCTGATAAGGTCGCCACCGAGCTGAGTCCACGCACATCGCCGTCGAGCCATCACAGTATCTAGCCATTGCCTACAGCTGCGTTGTCCTGCATCGCGCTACTTTCCATTGCTGACAACCCTCGATGAGCCATCTCCCTTTCCTCCGCTCTCTCTCTCTCTCTCTCTCTCTCTCTCTCTCTCTCTCTCTGTCGCCGTGCTGCGGCTCACGCGATCGTCGCCTAGCCCACTAGATGCACTACCTCACACCGCAGTTGGTCCCCTTGCGCCACACCGCCTCGCAAGTCGTTGTTGTCCCGCACTCCTGGCCTGCACCATCGGCTCGTGCCACCATTCGCTTGCCGTCATTCGCGACACCGCCCGGCCGTTTCTCCACCGCGCCACCCAGTCTCCCCGCATTGCTCGGCTTTCCCATTCACTTCGGCCACCTCCCCCTCTCTGGTGCCACCATCTCTTCCGGTGTTGCCTCCTCTCCGGCCCCTATTTCTCGCTCCCTCTGGCCTTATTCCATCACCAGCTAACTTCCCTCCAGCCTCACTCCGCTGCTTCCTCCTTTGTCAGCCGCCATCTCACTCTCCCCGGAGCCCTCATCCCCCTTCCTCTGCTCCCTCTCTTTGCGAGCCACACACGGGCATCGGACACCTAGCCTTATCCCCTTGGCCTCTCCCTCCTCTCACCAACAGTGGGCCCCACTGGTAGGCCCGTGTCCACCGGCTAGGTTAATGGTGGATCGACCACCGAACCGCCCCCTCGGTCCACCGGTCCATGGACCGAGCCCATGGTGTAGCCCCTCCAGTCCACCGTGCGCCGCCCTCACAGTCCCCTTCAGTTCACAAACCCGTGGACCAAGTCCACGAAACAGTACTCCTTTTTCAATTTCTAGAATTTCGATTTCTGGTAAATCTTCTGAGAGCCATAACTCGTCCATTTCAACTCCGATTTTGGTGATTCTTTTGCTGATGTTCCTCTAAAATCATAATATATCTCCCAATCGAATCTTGTAATTTTTGAAGTTTGTTTAATATTCTCGTTTGGTATTTATTTCTTGTCATGGCGTTTAACCTAGTGTTCGGTCTCGCCTTTTGATAAATGAAGTCGAGTTAGATAAATTGATAACCATGTTTAGGTTATAATCGTAGTAGAGTTGCATATGTTAAACTAGTTCAAGTGTAGGGTTAATCCTGTTGCAAAATAGAATAGTTATTAGATTAAACTAAAGGTCTTTTCTTTAATTTAATCTTTAGACATAGATGGTCATTTCATGCTATAGGTTATAGATTAATCTTAGTTTAATTAAAGTAATAAGATTAACCAGTGTATATGATAAATCCATATACACGTGTCATTATAATATAATAAAATAATTTAACATTGGTAATTAATTAATTGAATACCTTTTTAATAATTAATTAATTAGTTTTAAAGAATAGTTTAACCTAGTTATTAATTATATGCATGCTTTTACCATACCAATAGTTTATAACTTAATTAGCGAGACAGTTAAGCAACACTAGGTAATTAAGATTAATTACTAGATGAACTTAGTTTAGTGCTATAGATTAGAATATTAATCTCCACAGATAAGCACATATAATCACCTAGAGTTATACTTATGTATATATATGTATATATGCTCATATACATATAGACGTAAGTAGCACATACACGTTTATGTTTGTACACGTGTACTCACCTACACGTACAAACCCTAAATATTGCCTTCTGATGGTTAAGCTAATAAACTCTCACCTAGTTATTAATGGCTTGTTTAAGATACTCTTAAGTTAATAAAACAACTAAGTTAACAGTTTGACCTAGCTTCACTAGATGTTTCCGCTAGGCTCCTTACGACAGTTTTGGTTAGCCAAGAGTTGCCAATCTTGTTTCCACTAGTTTAGCTTCATCGTTTTCACCGTTGTTCTTCTTTCGTTTTTGTGTTTCTCTTGGTTTTATTCTGGTGTTCCGTTGTTTAGTCATTTTGCGTTTTCGTTGTTAATCTGCGTAGGCTCGAAGGCAAGGTTTTAAGCAAGAACGTGAGGAAGGATCTGAAGGCAATGCCTGATGATGAAGAACTCGGAAGACTTGAACGACAAGACCAATCGTGAATTGACCTTCGGGAAGGCAAGTCCTATCTCCGTGATCATATTGAACCTATGTTGTCAAAAAATCTACACGATCAACTAAAACTTGACTTATTATCGCATGTGCTATGTATTGCGCTTTTACAAACTACTTATAGTAGTTAATCCTGTCAAACAATTGTCAGGCCTTAACATGTCAACATCCATAATACATATCATCCTAGGATTTACCTATTGTTATCTATATTAATGTCGGACGATGCTTTGATATTTAGCATGCTTAGGATTGAATACATCTCCTTGGAGACGTCACTTTTAAAGCACCTCTCCTCGGACACAAGATTTACTGTTATCAATGATAACTCATTTACCATGAATCATTGATGGTTGTGAGTTCTGTGATGGTTCTGAAATCCGTTGTCGTGTGGGTTGTGGAGGGTGTTGTGTAAAAATGGGTGAAAACTGTTTTGACGGGGGCAGATGGAGTAGTACTCTGGATGAGGATTCTCCTGTGGGCTTGAGTTACCTCTGTGGTGTTCATTGCTAGAAGATATCTACCCTAGCCGCTTAAGGACTGAGTCTTGCGCCATCATGCTTAGCCACCCCCATGCAACCATACGTCATGAACGGGCAGGACTTGACTTTTCTTCACCAAACTGAGTTGGGTATCATACTAGGAGGCTAAGAGTAGCGAGCAGTCAAGTGTCCATATGCCCCTTTGTTTGAAGGTTGCTAGTCCCGGCCTAGGCTTAAAAAGGAGACTAGCCTTCAATACATGGACTCTAGCATTTGGGGGTAAATCTTGTAGAAAAGCCCAGCTCGAAAGGTGATTAGAGTGTCTCGGTATGATTCACTCCTCCGCTTGCAACAGTTGGAGGCTGAGCATATTGCATAGGTAAAACTATACAACTTATGCAGAGTGTAAATCAATTTGAATAATCGTGTCCATGGTTATGGACATGCGAAGGCATGGTCACACTTGAATAGACTCCGGTTGCGTGTGTCTTGATGAACGAGTGTGTGGACTAGATACCCGTGTGATGAGATTGCTGGCTCAATCCGCTAGAATCTGTGTAGTACTAGAGGTACACTAGGTGTGATAAAAGTTATTGCGGAGCGAGGTGTAGCCCCTTTCAAGACCAAAAACCTCTCTGATATAGTTTGTTACTGTTTTCTAGATTTAAAACTATTTCAAAAGTTTTGCTATCAGGTTACCTTGTTTTAAAACTGTTTTCAAAGCTTTGTTATTAGGTTACCTTGTTTTAAACTATTTCGAAAGCTTTGTTACCAAGTTATCTTATTTTAAACTATTTCAAAAGCTTTGTTACCATGTTACCTTATTTTAAACTACTTCAAAAGGTTAATAGTAGAGAATATAAATGGATACCTACATAAAACCTGATTTACGCTTAAAACTATACCGTAAAGACTCATCCTTGAAATAGCTATTATGCATCTATCAACCCCTTGAAGTAGTATAGGACTTGTTGAGTACCTTTTGTACTCAATCTTCTTGCTTTCAGATTGTTGAGATAGAGATCAACCTCAACCCAGCCAAAGATAAGAAAATAAGTCTAAGGTCACGTCCGCACCCGAGTTGCCTGTGACATTGGGTTGTATCGTTGTTCGCTCCGCTCAGCTATAGACTCTTTTGCTTGGCTGGTCTGTTGTGGATCCTTGTCCACCAGATCATCTTTTGTGTCTTTCAGGTAATTATTTTTATTCAAAGTATGTATTTGACTCATTCTGTTGAATTTTGTGTTATCAACTACTTGATCCAGGCAATGATACACGAGGCACAGGGGAACGTAAGGTCGGGATCCTAACAAGCTACAAGAACATTATGCTTGAAAGAGTAAATTGAACTTGTTGAGTTGAAATATCTATTATTGTTGGTGAAGTAATTAGGATGTCTTCACAATAACATTAGATCATTTTCTGAGTGTAGCTCCCATGTTGTTGCAACCATGTTCACTTAAATTTATGATGCATGGATTAAATCATTTAGATACTATGTCTGTTATTTAAAAACATATGGTTGATTCCAAATTTTGTAGGGACCGTAAGAACTTACGTTGATTAGTTTTCATATGTCTGGGGTCGTATTTTCAATCATTTGAATTGATGCATTGTGTGCGAGTTCAGATGTATGTAGATGGTCAGATTTGCGAGGTTGAACCATGGAGGTATTGTTCAGAGGGATGATAATGAGAGTGCCATATTTGTTGACATGCCAGATGAGACATTGTTATGTGGTGAAACTCCGTCATTGTCTACTTTGTGCGCTAGAGTGAAAGAGCGGTTGGGATGGACGGAAGAAGGGGTTTATGTTGGGTTCGAAGGGAGGATTGATGTGGGTTTGAATGGACCACGTATAGAGATGATGGCCCAAATAGGTAGTGAGAGTGATTGGGATGCTTAAATTAAAATTTTGACGGAGTCGGAAGTAAGAGTTCTAGATTTGGTGGTCAAAAGGTGACAAGTGCTCCTTCGCAACAATGCAGTGTTGAAGTAACTCTACCATCACAACCACTGATTAAAGATGATGTGGAGCTCAATTTGGTTGTTGAGCCTTTGGCACATGAGGTTCTAGAAGTTACAGAAGTCCCTTATGGTTACCCAATAGAAGCACCGATTGTTGATGATGTTGAAAATGTCGTTCCTAATGATTTAGTTTGAGTTGGCATTGCAGCCGACCGGGTGGACGTAGCTGTTTTTGGTGACAACGAGACGTACGAGGATGAGAGAGAATTTTACTTGGATGATGATCGACTGATGGTGCAATTATCGACTAGAGAGATTGCTACGAGATTGGTCCCTAGCGTCTAGTGCCCCAGTGGCAAGGTCCCATGCCACCACAGGATCTGCTGGCCGTAGCTCTTCACGCACCCCTATGTTCTCCGCTTCAGATGACAAGGACAAGGAGGAGGAAGACGACGACGCCCACGACCATGGTGAGATTTGAGGCTCCCAGTTGGCAGATGCACCACTGCCAACACAGACGTCCCAGCGTCCTCATCGGCAGGTGCAATAGTACACTTAGGTACGCGTGCACTTGGTCGTGCCAAGGGAAAGGGGAAGAGGTCGAGGCAGTGACCGCTTTGTTGTAATATGGATGCTATGTAATATTTACATGCTATTTAAGAATCAGCGTGTTTATGTGATATTTTGAACCTACGTGTATGTTATCTCCATGCTATGTAGAATTTGGATACTATGTTACATCTCGATACTATGTACAATTTGGATGCTATGTTCTCCTTCACGGTTTAGCATTGCTTGTCTATTATGTGCATGCCTGATCCCTTTTTAGACTTTTAGAAAATAGGACACTACGTCATTATTTGTGAAGCCAAATTTTATAAAAATGGCGCCATAGATAATGGCGCCGTTCATCGGGTTCAGGCTCAAACTTTCTGCGAGATGAGTATTGTGGCGTCGTGCTAGCTCGATACGGCGCCATGACATGTGGCACCATCTACCATATGCACGACATCGCAGATACCTTCCGCGCAAAAGGTTTTGGACTCGAGTAAGGATCCTGCCACCATAATATGTGGCGTCGTGACCACTCGGACACACATGCAAGCTAGCAGATAGAATTATAGACAACAACATACAAAGATGGTAAGGCTCAATAAAAAAAGGAAATGGCAAGGCTCATAGTTCACATCGTTGAATTCGAGCACAAATAAAGGATTCGATGATAATACATCAACTTTCACCATTAAGTTACACGAATTGAAATAACACATCAAGCGTGACGAAACACATAACACATCATAATTGACCCGAAGTTTAATCTAATAACACCTACATGTTAGTCATCATTGCCATCAACTAGCACCTCATCATCATCATCTCATCACCATCTTCGGATACAACTATGAGCAAATTAGCAACAAGATCATTCATCGTCTCTAATTGCACCTTTTTAGCCTCCTCCTCTTGACCTTTGTGTCTCCCGTTACTCATTTCCCTTCACACGGCGGTGGTTACTTATCACGATTCTTCCTCCACCACATCAGCATCTTCTTCATACCTAATTTATTCTCCCTAATAATATAGCTCAGAACATCCTGGAGATAGCGCATTATACCTACTCCTCATCTCATTCTTAATATTTTGAATTCACCTCTTCTTGGCTAAAGGTTCGAGCTTGCGTATATGCTCCAACAGTCACGCCGACCTTCGAAAGTCTCCCGATTGCACCTCCGTGTCTCCGACAATATAGTATCTACAAGTTAGACCTCCAAATAACCAACACAAATGCTTTCACAATTCGGTTACTCACCCAGTCATTGCTAACCACGTTACCACAAAAGTATCCATGTTCGAACTCATATGACACTACGCCCTTCTGAGCTGGGATCCCACGCTGACACTTTATCGGTGGGTTCTCATTGCATGATATCTTGTCATATAACATGTATTCTGCCACTTCTTCCTCCTCTGGCTAATACGACTTCGGACTATATATGAACTCTTCGAAGTTGCAAACAACCCAACCATCTTGCAACTATGTCCAAATTAGCATACAAACAGTGCCAAATCGTCATTATTATTCACATATTTCACAACTTATATGGTATCGTCTCGACCAACAGAAGAAAGGAGTATATGCCAAACCCGCAGGCAGACACTACAATTGTGCACGGACACCATAATGGCACAAGGGGGGTTACCCACATACCTAGCACTAGCTTACTCCTCCTCCTCCGTCATTTTTGGTGGTTTAGGTGGAGGCAGCACCCAATGATTTAATTGATGGTACTGAGTTGTGTGATGATACCAATATGGGAATAGACGTATTTTCGGGTCATACATCTCCGGACCATCCATCCACTGGAAGAAGAAGCATCTCATGTCGTTCTACCAAATTGTGAAAAATAAATCAACAGCCATATAGTTTCGTTATTACTATAAAAAGGCTAAATGAACTTACACGATTGTCCGCACAACTGTAGTAAGCACGGGAAACCTTTGAAAGATGCCTCGATTGTTTAACCTCGGTAGGCACTCCACATTTGCAGTTTGGAATAGGAATAGCGGGAGGCACCGGGGCATCACAATCTTTGATAATGTGATAGTGTTAGTTGTCCCTCAGCCTAGGCACTCTATAGCTCAATGACATCTCAACGCTGTAAATTCCACCCTAAACTTTTAAGAATGCAATGAATACATATAAATCTAACTAAATGAAAATCTACATATATAAGTGCACCAAAATCCACTGAGTAAATACTTGATACACATACATTACACTACCTTAAACAATACATATATTATTTGCCGTATCTTACATCGCTAATCCAAAAAGATAACCTACCAACCAAACATTGCAACAAACCCTAGATTCTAGGGGTACCTCACAATCTCATCACAAAGAGAGTTTGTATTAAAAATGATTGGTGGATGGGAGGGGGTTACCTTGCCAATCCTTTTTCAACCAAAAAGAAGGTTTCAATCCCTTTGGATTTGATGGATTTTAGAGAGGGGAGGAGAGGGACGATTGAGGGGCAGCGCCAGCGTAGAAGAGAGTTGTAGGGTTTTGAGTGGGGAAAGTGAGAGAGAGGACAAAGATAAAGACACGGGCCTGGTTATGTATTCCTCCAGCACGACATCAACTTATATGGCGCTATACCTTTGACATTTGCGCCACGTTCTTTAGCATCATTTGACGTCGTACTAGGTCACATCATTCAGACATTTTCAGCGCGTATCCGACATGGTAGAGCACGACGTCAATGTTAATAACACTATAAAATGGATCTACGACACCACTATATATGACATCGTGAAAAAATCTATTTTTTGAACAATTTTTTAAACTATCTATTTGTAAAAACTATTTTTCAGAAGAGCCAAAAAAATGAAAATTCCAAGCACAGTGTGTGGCGTCCAATCAGGCTACTTTTGGACAAGAAGTAGTCATCAATACAGACCTACGACTGGCACTCCCCACCCAACGCTGGCCTCCAAGATGAACAGAAAACATGGGAAGGACAAGTGGCGCCATAACATGTACGTACGCGCACCAGAATGAACAAAGCTAAGGTAAGAGTCTTCCTACACAATTTTTCTCTATTTTTCTACACGTTTCAACCAACTTTTTAAATATTATTTTTTAAATTTTATTCATCTATATTTTATTAGTATCATATAAATAAAAATATTTACAATAGCTATATTTTCAACGACTAAATTATATATATATATTGTTTGAATTTAAATTGAATTAAAAGAAGAATATCACTTAAAATAATAAAAATACATATAAATTGAACATTATAAGGAACTCACTTTTTCACTGTATAACCTACGGCTAAAAATAATTTTAGAACTTAGTCTATCACATAAGAAGAATATTAATAAATATTTCTAGATTTTTAGGAGTTTATTTAAGATCCAAACCATTGTTAGAAGCTATAAAAAGTCTTTTTTAAAAAAAATTAGTTTAAATTTTACATAGTTTTTTGGATGAATCTAATTAAAATAAGTTGCACATTGCTTATGGAACACGTATAAATTTTTTTAAGATTTTTAGAGTTTGAACCGAGAAGATAACAAAGGAAATCAGAGCTATCGAATACTGTTCATGACGGGTCCACGTGTCATCATCTATGTTCCTTTGTAATGAAGCGGAGATGGCGAGTCTCTCCGCTCGCTAGGTGTGGTGAGCAAGGTGGAAGTAGTGAGCATCTCGCTCGCTAGATGTCACAAGCGAGGGGAGAAAGTAGCCAGCAATCAAATTTGACGTGTGAGATAGGGAATTGGTTGGAACTTGATTTTATCGCATTTTTTGTTAGAAAATAAGGCAGAAAGTGGTATACAAGGTTAGAGATGCTTAAGACATGAGAACCGCAAGTGCGAGCACACGAAAATTTGTAAGGCTCGGTTGGAGGGAGCCTTTTGTATGTTCATTTTAGCTAGAGATCGAAAGAGGTCACGTACCTGTCCGCGTCGGCGGTGCAGTTGGGCGTCCGGAGGGAGCAATCCGGCCCGGCGAAGCAGCGGTTGCACTCGCACCCGGACCGCCCGTCCTCATCGGCCACGCCATCCAGGAACACCTGCCCGTGGCCCGAGCAATCCGTGGCGGCCACGGCCTCGGCCTCCCTGGCCGCCTGCAGCGTCCAGCTCAGCCCGCAGTTGCCACCGTCGCCGGCCGAGCCGAGCCACCGGGCCGGCAAGAGGAAGTGGTGCGCGACGAAGAGGGCGTTGAGGAGCAACGACGGGTAGAGCACGACAAGGGGCCGCAGGCCTGCAGGTCGTCTAGGCTGCTGCCCTCCACCGGCCTCCATTGGAGATAAGGTTATACCGAAGGGCTTGGACGATTGGATTTAGATCTTACTGCCTAAAAAATATGATAGGGTCTAGTATAAAATCTGAAGCAACCTAGAAGGAGATGGACTCATAAGAAAATAACAATTTGCTCGTCAGATTCCGTAACTTTTCTCCCTACTCTCAAAACCTCAAATGTCGCTGTTACTGGCTGCTGATTTTGGAGTACTAGTAGTGTGAATCATGTATCCTTTGGAGGAGTCGGCATCACAAGAAAAGTTGAATTCGGTATCTTGGGTGAATCGGCTCTCGTCTCGTGGGCCCTACTGACGATTGTAATATAACCGGGCCGTAGAAAAGCCAGGTAGAATCTTGCGTGAGCCCGTCTCCGTGAAAGCTATAGAAGGCGAGCGAGAGCTCCCGCGTAGATTCTCACCACTCCAGCATCTGTCGTCATCGATCTCGAGATAAGCACCGCGAGAGTGACCGTACGCAGCAACCACCATCCATTGGCGCAACCTTTGGGCTTTGCTATCAACTGGTGCCACCTTCCATCGACCGAAGAGCTATTGAATCCAGCTTCCCCCTCTTCCGGGAACCCGCGCGCCGGCCCACACTTGTCTCACGAATCCAGTATTTTCTTGAAACGGGCTGAATCTATTGTATTAGTACTATCTATCTATTGTAGAAAATCCCACATTAATCGTTGAAAAAAGAAAACATATATACCATCTATTTTAGCAAATCCGGATTTAAGGGTGTAGATTTATTTTTATTTTTCGAGAGAACGGCACGAGCTTTGCCGATTTTATTATTGAAAAGGAGAATTGACTAAGTTTACGAGGTAAACTGGGTCTAAAAATCTTACAACTGCACAATTAATTTGACAGAAATCGGCTAAAACCCCCAACACTAGGCACTAAAACAACTAAAACAACACGGCTCGCACACCACTAAAAAATCAGCTAAAATAGACAAAACCCAAAGTAGATCAACGTTGCTGAGCTTGCCGCTCCAGCGGCAAAAAGCTCCATCTTCCTGCAGAGTATCTCAATCATTGCCTCGATATCATCGTGCCTACATCCATGGCCACCACAGGCACCACAAGAAGGAGCCATACCCCGTGTGATTATTATCGAGCTCCGTCGGATCCCATCAATACAGCAGCTCTAACTCCACCACAGCACATTACTCTCAGTGAGTCAGTTGATCACGGAAACACAAAGCAAGAATTGAGAGTAGCAGCATACTCATCTACAACTCCAGAGCCTCTGTCGAGGTGTGGTGTGGCAAAAGCCGTCGCCGACAAACGCTTGGACCAACGAGCGACCAAAGCTACAATTGGACAAATGAGCGACTCAGATCGGAGATGGACCTCCAAGGTGACCATCGACCCATCGCCCATCTAGAAACCAGGACAAGGTTTTCACCCGAAGAGTCCTGCATGGGTGGAGGGAGAGAGAGTCACCACGACAATGCCTCCAAGAAGGAGAATGGCACACAATGACTTTACCGTTGTTGGCACCGATCAACCAGCCAGGCTAGGCTTTCTCCCGTGACTCCCCGCACCCCACCCACCACGCCTCCACAAACTGCCCATGCGACCGAGTAGACGCTGAGGCCACCACCCACATAGCAACAGCCGACCCACATAAACGTGCCACCCACAAGGCCACCACCGGCAATTGGTCTCCCTGTGGGGCTGGAACTGTAGAGAGTAGAGGACAGACCGGCAAGGGTGGGATACCAATCGACCAGGAGACAGAGACAGGGCGAACATCGTGAGGCCGGAAGGGCACCCGCGATGAGCAACGTGGCCACAGCACGACCGGCCACAATAGGAGGCGCCGCGAGGACAGCAGCGACACGTAGATCTGGTCGCCACACTGCCAGGTGCGTCCACCTCCATGGTAGAACCGCATGCTCGCCAGCACGCGCAGTCGCCGCTGTTGCCACCGCACAACATGCCGCACAGGGAGGGACGGCCCAGCTTAGTGGAGAAACACAAGCAAGCACGTACCTAGGCCCACTGCAACCGGCGACGCACCGGCCGAAAGGGCACCACACAACGGCGGAGCGAAGGACCTGTCGACCGCCAGATCTGCCTTGCGCACCCACGAAAGGACGCCAAACATGCGCCACTTAGCAGAGCCAGCCCGGATTTTGGTGGAGTCGAGCATATCTAGTCTCCACCAAGACGCCAAACCACATGCGCCGCCCAAAACTAGACTAGATGCACAGAAACGCCAGAGAAGAGAAAAGGGAGGGGAGAGGGTGGGGAGGGGAGGTGGCCACTCGCTGCTGTGAGCCCCGCTGGAGATCAGGTTGGTGACCACACAAGCCCCGCCGTTGCGAGTCGTCGCTGCGGGAGGAGCAACCCCGTCGGGGGAAGCCTCGCCGTCGCCATCCTCGCCACTGCGTGGGCTTCCGGCAGTCAGCTCAGGTGGAGGTGAGGTAGGAGGGAGGAGGTGAGAGGCGGTGGTGGCATCATGGCGTGGAGCCGCCCGAATCGCCCCTGGGAGCAATGCGGGGGCACATTTTACTGTTTAGTACTTATAGGGTGTAGATTTATCACATGGATGGAATTAGATTTTATGAGGAATTAGATTTATGAGGAATCCCTTGAGTCCTGATTCAAAACGAGAAAAATCAACTACCGTAGAGAAATATGCTATGCCTACGTGCATCCCTACGTGCCCATCCTCGACAACCCAAAAAAAGAGGACACCGTCCATGCCTTGGAAGGCTTCTCACACGGCACGATGATGGGAAAAAGATTCGCTGCAGCTCGACGTCCTGGCCGCGGCTAGTAACGGCGGCGCGCGGTGACCATCAAAGCCGAGGAAGAAGAGAAATGACTGATAGATCAAACGGAAGGGTTGATCTCTTGCCACGATGGGAAAGAATCGCCGCAGCAAGCTTCACACACGTGCACCATGTAGGACGTCGTCCTCGCCGCGACCGGCGGCGATGCAACTGTGAATCGAGGAAGAAGATTAACGATTAATAGATCGAATAGAAGGTTTGATCTCTCGCAATGGTTGGGAAAGACTCGCCGCAGCCAGCATTGCCGACATGAACGACGGAGAAGAGCGGTGCATCGAGCGGTCAAGGATGAGGCGACCGAGTAGGGCGCCATCCGGCAAGTCCCTCGCCACTAACACGTGAGGAAGTGTGAGTAGGATGTGTCCGGGAGGAAGTCGAGGAGCAGCGAACAGCCGCAAGCCGCAGCGTGATGGAGAGCGAGTGGAGAAGCGAGGAGAGGAGGTAAATGAGATGGAAGCATAGTCGATGTTGCCATGGCGCTGGCGCTGGCGCTGGCGAAAGAAGAGCAGCATTGCGACAACGGAAGGAAGACGATGGAAAGAAGACGACGTAGCAGTTGGGCATGGGCTGTTGCAGTGATTGTGGCAGCTTGGGCCGAAAGGAGCAAGAACATGTGCGCTATCTTTTCTCTTTATAAATTGTGCAGATTAAATTTCGATTTTCGGAAGCTATTCAAATATACTATAAATATTGTACAAATTTTATCAAAATTAGGAACAATTGTCTAGGATTTTTGGTAAAAGATAGGAATTTATCGAATAACCTATTTTTCTCAAAACATCAAACAAGGTTCTATACATTTAAAACTTACGATCTATTATCACAGTTTGAATACATCATTTGGATTTTGTGAGGAATAACACTAAGGACAGAACGATCCAAATAAATTGCCAAATCTTCCAAAAGCTTCAAAAGTCGAAGTTAAACATCCTAAGCTGCCATTGATGGAAATTCATTAATCTAATAAACCTTAGCTTACATATTGGGATAGATGTTAGTAGATAACCAATGGAAGGGCCAACTTGAGGATATCTGGCGGCCGTCGGCTGCTTCGACGGGTCGAGAAGGATATAACGGTGGAGCATGGAAGCCAAAAAGAAGAAGAATATGCTAAGTTTTGTTTGTAAACGAAATGCAGGCATACTGAGACTAGACTGAAAACACCAGTCCAGGCACAAAAGAAAGCTGAAAACGAATATTAGAAAGAAAAAAAAGAAAAGAAAACCAGCAAGAAGGAGCTGATGCAAAGCACATAACTCAATTCGATGTTGATGCCTGATGGTCCTAGCATGGTTCGGTCAAATCTATCTTCCAATGGTGTCCCAGGTAGTTTTACCTTCCATATATATATAGTGATTTAGAGACATATCATTATACTACTAGGCGGGAGGTATTTCTCGCTCATCACACTGATATCCATGTTAACTTTCTGTCCGTTTAGTGAACGGGTTTTACTTCTTGCTAACGAGCAGAGAGGTATATTTCTGTCAAATTTTAAAACGGTTGTATAATTTTGTAATTTTCCTTTTTAGAAAATATATAGAAAAAAATTACCTCCCGTTGAAGAGGTGTGCTAAATTGTGCAGATATGTTCGGCATTTCTCTCTCAATAGAGTTTTAAGTGTTCTCGGCACGCAAGCTAAGTTTGATGAGACGGAGCAAACGACATTTCGGTCCCTGTCAAACCCTTTCCTTCTTTGCTACACACACGACTAGTTTGTACGACTGAGTTACGACCAAAGATCGATCTCAGGTGCAGATGCGGCGTGCTGCTGACTCCTTCAGCCGAATCTTGTTGCCCCGCGTGATTTGGCTTCAGTCGTACGAATTAGTTGTATGTATAGCAGATTTTTTAAGTACATCAAGGATGTATACTTATACACGTATTTCACCCTCATATCATATATACACATGTGCATATCCATACACATGTTAAGATGAGATTAAGAGATACGAGACATCTACTGTACGGGAACACGAATTACCACGGAGCGTGCACATATGTGTACCATAGTCTAACTCAGGCTAATCCGAGACGCTACACCTACTGGAGACAAACTCCCATGAGCACCCAGCGTTGAGGGACCCTCAAACATGAGCGGGCACTGGTACACTCCAGCACCCTGTTCTCGGTGGATGAACACCGCAAGCGGGGATTCTGAGGACCTCTTTGAGATTCGACCGGGGAGGTTGATTCTGGATCTACCTCGTACGTCGATTTAATGCGAATATATGAGATCTAGGCGGGACGGACGATCGTCGGCTAGTAAGAGTAAATGCTCAAGGGGTTTTAGACAGGTTCGGACCGCATGGAGCGTAATACCCTACTCCTGTATGTACGATATGCTATTGATGCTCTTGGAATACCTTTCTCTAGATCTCTTGTGTTACAAGGTTTCTTGTCTAAGTCTAGAGCTTCGGTCTTCAAGTGCCGATCTCTCTGAGCTTCTACTCGGCTTGGATTTCTCCGACCTTCAGCTGTGTGCTAGAGCTTCTTCTTCAAAAGCCTCTGCTCAGCTTGCTCGACTTCTATCAGTCGTCTTGCTCTTCTAAGTCCGCTCAGCTTGGTTTCTCCGGAGTGCACCCCTTTTATCCTGTCGGAGGACGCTCGGTGTGCACAGAACGGGGGCACGAGTTTCCATGAGCCATAAATGGAAAGCAACCGTTATGGGGCTGCAGTTTGATGTTACAGGGGTTGAAAATGCGACTTCGGCCAGTCCTGTCACCCATTACGCCCAACTTTAGCAGATGCAGGGGGGCCCACCGGGCAGCCACCGAGCTGCCCCGCATACCCTCTCGGTCAGAGCAGATCTGACACAGCAGGGGAGCAGGTGATATGCCTCGAACCTAGCGACGATATCTCCAAGCCGTTTCCTTCATGGACTCCGCAGGGTGACATGTGATGGGACCCGTCGTATTAAATGCCCCCACGCCTTCCTGCCAAGTGGTGGCAGGGACTGACGTACTCAGTACGATAGGCGTGGGGGGAACTGGTTGGAAATGACAGGCCACGCTCCCTCTTAAATGCAGCATCGAGCCTCTCACCAATTGACACCTCACCGTCGAGCCCTTATGGGGTCTACCGGCAAGGGGCTTCACAGATCCTCGGGGAACTCTGGGTGCTCGAGGACCACTGTTCATAGCCCCGAGTGTCCTCTCCCGGATATGTCTCTTCTCGGGTCCTCGGGGAACTCCGGGTACTCGGGGACCATTGTTCATGGCCCCGAGCACCCCTCTCGGAACTGGCTCTTCTCGGGTCCTCAGGGAACTACGGGTACTTAGGGACCATTGTTCATGGCCCCGAGCATCCCTCCCGGAACTGCCTCTTCTCGGGTCGTCGGGGAACTCTGGGTACTCGGGGACCACTGTTCATGGTCCCGAGCACCCCTCCCAGAATTGGCTCTTCTTGGTCCTCGGGGAGATGGTCTCCGAGGGATAGCGCCAAGTGGTATTCTGCGGTCCTGACTTCGGGACTCGGAGACCCCTAGATCCTATGTCATCGACACCTGCCATTCGAGGTAGAGCTTGATCTCGTATGTATAGCATAATTCTTCCTAGAATGAGCACATTATATATCTTTGAGTGAATTATATAAAACTATAAGTATTGTACTATTATAATACAAAACTATAAATATTGTGGCTAGTAACATAAAACTATAAGTATTGTGCATTAATTTTACATAAAATCTGATTTTAATTAGATATAATCAAAAAATAATCTTATATTTCTTCAAAAATTCTAAAACATTTTGTATGTTTTTCTTCATATATATGCAACCCATTTTACTTGGATTCAACTAAAAAAGCATGTATATAATTTAAACTAAAAATTCTGTAAGAAGTCTATTTATAACTCCTAACAATTGTTAGGGCCTGAAACAAAATCCCAAAAATATAGAAAATTCACTAATATTCTTCTTATATGATGGATTAATTTTTAAATTTATTTTCAGCCCTAAAATTCTCCTAATAAAGGAACTCACTTTTTCACCATATAACTAGGGCTAAAAATAATTTAGAAATTATTCCACCATATAAGAAGAATATTAGTGAATTTTATCATATTTTTGGGATTTTATTTAAGGCCCTAACAATTTTTGGAAGTTATAAAAGTAGCCTTTTTAAAGAATTTAGTTTAAATTATACACAGACTTTTTGGGTGAGTTTAATTAAAATAGGTTGCACATAGATTATGGAATATATACAAAAATTTCTAGGATTTTTGTGTTACAATACTTGTAGTTTTATGTTATAAATGGCACAATACTTAATAGTTTTGTACAATTCACTCTATATCTTTATCTTCTGTTGCATGATTCCTTTTCAATTCTTGTTCTGTATTCTTTGGTCCTGGCTCCAATTCTTCTTTTTTCGAAAGGACGGTACGAGCTCTATCGAGTTTATTAAAGAAGAAAAGAGTTGACCTAATTTATTAGAGAAAACTAGGTCCGAAACCCTCACAACTGCACGGTTTATTAGAGAAGAAACCAGCGAGAAACCCAAATAACTAGATGACTTTAGATCAAAGCTGACCTAACAACAACGCACATGGCACTGAACACAACCCTACCAACCGACGGTGTCCGGCACAGGTCATTGTTGCCTAGCTCGCACCACGGCGCGACAGCTCCGACTTCCACCCAAACGGACCACAACTACTGCCTTGTTATCTTCATGTCCACACCCACATGCCTCGCTGACCCCATGGGAGAGAGCCCAACCTTAAGTCATCGTTGCTAAGCTCCATCGTGCCCCATCGACATAGCATCTCTAACTCTATATGGTCACACTCATCCCAACGCACATCAGTTGAACTCCTGAATGCAGCGGTAACAAAAAAAACAACAACAAACCTTACCAAAACTTCTAGGCCTCCTCTGATGTAAAGTGCAATCAATGCCATTGCCAAACCTGACCAAGCTGCCACTAAGCCAACAAACACCGTGACGCAAAAAATAGACCACCAGAACGACTCCTCCAAAGAGGAGGCAACGTCGGGTCACTGTCGTTGCCCATTCGTTTGTCTGAACAAGGTTTTCACCCTAAAGACTCCAGGGGAAGGGAGTGAGTAGACGCTATAATAGTACCTCCAAGGAGGAGAACGACACCTAAAAGAGTCTGATGCCAACCAAAGGCCAGGCAAAACTTTCACCAGTAGCTCCCACTTCCTGCTCCTCGCACTTGACCAGCCCGCGCATGAACCAAGACCATAACAACAGCATCACCACTCCTCACAGCCATGTTGTCTTATGACCATCCTAACATTATGAAGCTCCCCACAAACTCAACCTGTAGAAGAGGAGACCGGACAGGAAGAGAAGCAATATAGGGTGTGTTTGGTTGTCCGCATGAGGTTTTGTAGAGCTGCATCGTATATCCTGGATGAGTGGAAGCAGGCTGAGGGGATCCGTATTCTGGAAAAGAAGTATGTTTGGTTGGTTGGATGAGCGGATGCAGGTAGATTTTGAGTTTGTGTTTGGTAGGTTGAATCTCAGACTGCATGTGGGGATTCGTTGTCGCTAACAAGTGGGCCCTGCGTCGGCCAGGCTGCATCCCGCCGGCCAGGACGGCACCTACGGCCGATTCGGCCTGCTCCCGGCATGCAACACGCGCGCGTATTCGCTGCACCCGCGGCTGCAGCGCGCTCCATCGCTGCACCCATCCAAACGCGCTGCTCCCTCATCGTATACGGCTGTGGCTGCACGCGCGGCTGCATGCACGCACGGCTGCGCCCATCCGAACACGCCCATAAATTCTGGGCGCTGAGATCAGCACGGATGATGTCGAGGAAGCGTATGAGTAGCAGAAGTGGCAAGCCAAGCCTGCCTTGACCGCAACCTTGGACAGGTCGATCTGCCTTGGCATAACGTCGTGTTGAGCAGGCGCACGACAACGTCGGCACCGCCTGCAGCCGTGCGAGGGCTCGCCCCTAGTGAGTGCTGCCACCGCCACTGGACGCCTGCCAGTGCAAGGGAAGGAGGGGCAGCCACCACCGATGGCCACGGAGAGTCCAACTCCCAACCGCCCTCCACCATCGCCGGCTGCACACGCACGTCGCTGCCGCCGTCGCCAAAAGCCCAACACAGGCTGCCGGATCAGTCCGGATCATGCTAAAAGCACATGGATCCGGTCCCAAACTTGTAGATACGACCAACACCGGCTCAATTCGGTCGTGCATCTACTGCAAGGAAGAGGAGAAGAGGAGGGGGTAGCGGAGCAAGAGGGAGAGGAAGGGGAAAGCGCACGGACGCCGATTGGCGCCGTCGCCGCTGGCCGACATTGGCCGTGGCGGCCACAGTCCAGATCGCAGTGGTGGGGGTTGTTCTGCGGCGGCAATGGAGGCTCCCGAGTCGCTCCTCACGAGAAGTCGCGGGAGTCAGGTTCTGAAGTGCTTTGTTATTAGTTTTCTCTTCTAGTCTTCTTCAAGCGCAGCATTCGATGAACAGTAGCTTGCAGATGCTCCGAGGCGATGCCACCCCCAATCATCTAGTGTGCCACCACTGCTAGTCTTCTACTGATGTTGTAATGTTCAAGCTTCTTCATCGTTTTCAGTGTGCACGGTGCCTTCATCACTTTAGATGCAGTTAGGGATGAAAACGGTTGGAAATGATTGGAAGAAACTTTCACCATTTCCACTTTCACATTTTTTTCTCAAAAACGAAATCGAAAACGACAGTGTCGGAAATGAATACGGCGTCGATATTACGGGAACATCGATAACGATATTGTCGAAACGGAAACAAGTCGGTATCGATCGGGAATCGAAATTATAGAACGATAAACACCAGCGTAATGCTACTCGCAATCACGCCCATGCACCATATATAGGATCAAATCAATTGATCAATGATTACACACAAATATACTATGAGGATAATATCAAATGTTTAACTTAAGTAATAATACCATACATGTTCGACTTATGACATACTAAACAAACACACAAGTACTAAAGTATACAACTAGACACCAGAACATCGCAACATGCTAACATCCAACGAGATAGATATATTACATATAGATTTTAGTTTAGACTTAACATAGACACATAATAGTTTAGATTTGACATAGATTTATATGGGTTGGGCTGCTTGTGGATGTGGGCCTTCAGATATGAGGTTAGAAAACGGTAATTACCGGGCTTAAAATACGATAATTACCGGCTAAATACGGAAAAACCCGGAAACGATTGGAAGAGCCTAAAATCATTTCCACTTCCATTTCCGGGACATAATACTATTTTTGTCGGAGGATTAGCTCCTGTCGCAGGGATCCCGAGAGACCCCTTTTTAGAGATTCGGCCGGGGGGATGATCCTGAATAAGTTCGTCGGAGAAATAAATGGAAGTGGATGTAAATGCAACGGCCGGTGGTGGGGGATGATCGACCTAGTGCAAAGAGAAATAAATGCACCGGAGTTTAGACAGGTTCGGGCCGCACGGGGGCGTAATACCCTACTCCTGTATGGATGCAATAACTGTCCTGAGGGAGGTCCCTCGAGGATGTATCTGGTTACAAGAATATTGTGTCTAACTAAGAGCTTGAGGCTCCTTGTTCTTCGGCCGAAGCTCTGCTCAGGCTTGCTCACAATGTCTTCGTCTGTTGGCTTGGTTCGTTGTGGGGTTTGTCTTCTTCGTGAGTCAACTCGTGCCCTGCGGTTGATTGCTTGGGCTTTTTTCTCTCTGATCTCCGCTCTCTTCTGTGTGCCGACTCTTTTATGCACTCGCCGGCCGCGACATACCCCGAACGGGAAGGAAGGGGCACAAGTTCCAAGACACCACGACTGAGAAAGGCGTCATCATTTCCTCTGGGCGAAGTGACTGGGGCGGTGGAAAAACGCGGCGCGCATCTGGTCACTTGTCACTGTGGACGTCCTGGCAACGGGCGCCATTGAGAGGGCCCACCGGGCAGCCACGGAGCCACCCGGCGTGCCCGCCCTGTCTTGTTCCTCTGCCACGGCAGGGCGGCAGGCGGAACGCCTTGATCCTGGCAATGTTATCCCGAGACACACCGGATGAAACGGAATGGGACCCGTGCAATTAATAGCCACACGCCCCTCTGCCAAAGCATGGCAGGAACTAACGCTGCGGCGGGAGCAGTTGGATATGTCAGGCCACGCGCGCTCATTTAATACGGCCTTGGACCTCTGACGGGTGGACACCTCATCGGTGGGCCCCTTAGGGGCCTCTCTGGGTCGTCGAGGAACCGAGTGCTCGGGGGTACCGTTCACCTCCCCGAGCACTCTCTCCTGGGAATGCCTATCTTTGTCTTCGGGGTACCGGGTGCTCGGGGGTACTGTTCACCTCCCCGAGCACTCTCTCCCGAGCACTTTCGCACTGGCCCTCGGGGAACCGTGCGCTCGAGGACTGCTGTGTGCAGTCCCTGAGCACTCTCTCCCGGAACTTAGCCCTTCTGATCATCGGGGGACTATGGTGCTCGGGGGTGACCGGGCACCTCCCGAGCACTTTCTTCCCGGTACTTAGACTCTCCGGGTCATCGGGGAACTGGGGTGCTCGGGGACCAGAGACTGTGGCACCGAACACCTTCTCCCGGAACTTGGACTTTCCTCACCCCGCAGGAGGGACCTCGCGGGATGGTGACACGTGGCGGACGGCTGGCCTGGCCTCGGGACTCAGGGACCCCCGGTTCCTGATACACCGACAATTTTCATTTATATTTCTCCGGTATATCATTTCCGGCTGCTATAGTCGAAACTCTACGAAAACAGCCCCGAAAAACCGATATATATCGTTTCTGTTTTCATCCCTGGATGCAGTGTTCTGTTCAGGCTTAGTGTATGGTGGATCTGGATGGACAACAGCTTGTCATGATCTGCAAACGATCAGCAGTAGGCCCCAGTTGCTCATTTGCTCTAGAGCCGAGGTGATAACGCTCCACTTCATGAAGATGACCCGAGAATGTTTTTCTCTGTAGGTGAAGCAGGACCGTGAATTTCTCGCCACATTGGACATTCTCGTGAGCAGTTTCGATCACCTGGTGCCACATCTTATTAAAAGGCAGTAGATGCGGGTGGAAGATCTTCTTTGCCAATCGCTGATCTTCAACTCAATAAGCAATAGGTTCTGTGCCCGAAAGAGCAACTTGGTTTCAGTTACAAATCTAACTCGTTCCGCAGGCCATTCTCTTCTGCATTCGATTCAGAGTACTCTGCTTTATCCTTCGCCAGGTTTTGTAAATTATAAAACGGGATCGATGATCGATCGAAAGTTCTAGAGAGAGGACATTAATCACTGGGTGCTGCATCCGATAAGATTGTAAAGTAGTTTTCTTTTTTTAGAGAGAAGAGAAGATTGTAAGAGTAGTAGATATGGTGGAAGATACTGCGAATACAATGCCTTTGTTGGCTAACTGATCTTCAACTTCCAAAGCCTAAAACCTTTTTTTTCTAAGAAAAATCCAAAGCCCAACATGCAGCAGCCAACTTCTCTGCCCAAAAGGGCAACTTCTTTCAGTTACACAATTCATACCACAGGCATCGATGATCTATCGGAGTACTGTGCATGCGAATCGGAGTACTCTGCTTTATCCCTTGGGCCGATTTTGTAAACTATAAGTTGGCATCGATGATCTATCGAAAGTTCTTCTAGGGGGCATAATTCGGGGACCATCGGACAAGGAAAAATATCATACCTGCTTGGACTGCTAAAAGCAGCGGTGCTGCTTCAGCAGAATCCAGTGGGGGTGGCTGCTGGCAAGTGGCGGCATGGCTGGCGCAGAGACGCTCAGCGGATCATCTATGCGGCTCCGGCTACGGGCAGACGGCTACATATGCTGCTATGCATACGTCAGCAAAGAATCGGATCTTTCTCTTTTCAAGCGGTGGTGCACGAGATTTTGCGAAAAGCCGGCGTACTGCTGGCCTTTAGTCCAGGGCCAACATGGCGAGAATAATCTGTAGGCTTTTGGATTTGTAGATCTTGACCTCAGTACCGTGATCATCCATGGCCTCTCTTTCGGTCCAGGAAAACTTTCGTCAGAAAATCTGTGGAAACCTCACCTAGAGCACAACAGGATAGTCCTCCGAAGTTTATCATCAAGAACGATCCCACTTGAAACTCTCGTAAGCTGCACCCGCCTCACCTACACCGATACACGCATGGGCAACGACATATATGTTTTGTCTCTTGGTTCGTGTTCATACGTATCCACCGCTCACCTGCTCGTCACCTCTGACTTCTGCACACCTTATACTAGTGCCAAGTAATACCAACTGTCCGGTGACCGCAAGGTTTTGAAGCTTTCTGCTGCAGACAATGCAATGCGCACGCAAGCACGCACGGCCGCGCCGCTCCGCCGCCTACCACTAAAACATCTATATTTCCGTGCCCGATCCCATGTAGACTCTAGGTCGCGTCTCGTAGTTTTGCAAATTTTTCAGTGCTATTTGTGTTTGGGAGGCAGGATAATTTACGCGTTTTCTTTGCAGACTCGGCAGCTGCCGGAATGGCCGCGTTTCTGGGTTGACTCGGCGATCGCATCGGCGGCGACACGTTGGAGTGACGGCTCGCACGCTGATCTTTTTTGTAGCCCAAGTGGGCTCTCAAGTCTCAACACCGGCCACGGGACGTTATTATCGCCGCTTGGCGATCTCTCTGTAGCGTTGCAGATTTGCAGTTTCCGTGGAAGCTTTTTCTGAAAGTGACTGAATGTAACTTGTCAACCTCTTTTCTGACGACGTGATTGTAGTGGGGCCTCGACGTGACTCTGCATGCTAATCTCCCTCTGGAGACTGCCCTGTCACGTTCTGTAGTCATCGTACTGACAGGTGGGCTACACACAATCTTAAACTAGCACTCTCCAGGATCAAGACGAAAAGAATATACTAATCCAGTTCTATATCGCACCGCTCTTTGCCTCGTAACCCCCCCTCGACAAACACGAGGAAAACGACCTGGATCGGCCGGTAATGTTTGCAAGTCCGGTGCAGTCGCCGAGTGCCATAGTGCTGGTTGGTGAAGCTCTTTGCTGCTGCACAAGGAGCACGCCGTGAACTCAACCAGCAAGTCTGCATTGACCCACCACGTGCATGAAACATGACCCTAGTGATGTCTTGACAGCACCACGACGTCATTTGGGCTCAAAAGTCAAGTTTATGCGCGGGAATTCGAACCGTGTTGCCAGCTTGTGGTTGCTGTACTACTAACTAGTCAATATCGACCATCTTTTAGTTCCCTCTTAAAATAGATAACATTTTAGTTGATTCTATAATATTTAAAATATACTAGTTTTATAATTTTAACATAACTTTAACCTTATTTTTTCAATCTTACCCCTCTATTAAATACCTTTCTCATCAATACAAGTCTCATTTCTCATACAATAAATAATATTAAAAGATAATAAGATAATTATTTCATCATCCGTCTTTTTACTTATGTATAACTTTAAAACATCATATATTTTAAGACGAATGTAGTATATAGCCAAAGCACTTGACAGTTTGGCACATGCACGAAGATTGCATGCGTGACACGGGAGTGAGTGACTATCCACACAGGGCCCGCAATTAGACATGTAGGTCTAGGAACTTGTGGGTTCTGCACCCGACAAGTTTGGGTTCGAGTCTAAATTTTTGTCCACGGGTACTCAAAGTGGGTAGGGTCAGGCTTAGGTTTTCAGTTTCACCGTGGGTACCCATGGGTCGCACGAAAATCCATTCCAATCAGATTTGCTATGACCATCCCAACCCAACTCAGCCTATTCGTGCATGCTCAACCCATTAGCTCATCGTCACACACATGCTTGGCCCAACCCATCGTCAGCCGCATTTGGCGATTCAAGCTGCAAGCCGCTGCCACCCTCGCCTCCCCGCCACCTGGCTGTTGTTGCCCATCCTCCCCATTGTCACTATCGCCTCCCCGCGCGTACGGCTGTTGCCGCTCATCCTTCCCGTTCCCATCGTCACCTCCCTGCCATTCGACTACTGCCGCCCGTCATCCTCGCTGCCACCGTCACCCGTCCTCCCCACCGCCACAGTTGCCTCCCCCAACCTGGTAGCTGTCGCCATCGTCACTTCCCCACCGCCCATCCTCCTACAACCGTAGATCCGTCGGCTAGTCGCCGCCCTGGCTCTCCGCCATCGCTCAACCGCCATGGCCTAGTCTTAGCTACCCCGCCCTGTCGCCCAGCCCTGCCACCCCTTCGCCACCCGGCCCTTCTGCTACCGCCACCGCCTGGCAACCGCCACGCCGCCCATGCGCCCACACAGGACAACCCGATGAGCGCCCAAGGGGCTCGTGTTCGGATTTGAGATTCCACCTGATTAGTAAATCAGGTACAAATCAAATTAAGGTTAACTGATTTTGAATCGGACATGGTTTTACTACGTAGACCCGATCCGACCGATTACCAGCCCTATCCACACACTTTTTTTCCGTTCCCAAGTCCATGGATCGAGGCCAGATGAGAGAACCTCTCATCTAAGCCGCGAAGAACAGAAAGCACCAGTGTTCAGTCGGCGACAGGTTCACCAAATTAGTGAGAATGTCAGCCATTGTTTTGAGCCGACGACAGTAGTTCGTCACAGAGAGATCCCATTGGACAAAGTTTCGGAACTCAGCGTCGAGGATGAGAGCGCATGTCTCCTGGTTGCCGAGAAATTACTGCTCAAGATGTAGCCACACCTCCTTAGCAGTGACGTTGAGGACCATTATGATCTCAAGAGGTTCGGGAGAAATCGTGGTGTAGATCCATGAGTTCACGGTACAGTCCATGCAGCGTCACTCCTCGTCATCCAGAACATTGTCAGAGAGGATGTGGTCTGCAAGAGCGTACATGTCAAGGGTGTTGAGGAAGAGGCCACGCCAGCGACTATAGTTGGTGGAGCTGGTGTCAAGGATGATGGGGACCATTGCACGAAAGTTTTGCACGATGACGCCCTGTGCGTGCAGGGCCGCCATGGAGTTGGCGAGCGCGAGGGCACGGGAGGCCGCGGCCTCAGCGTCGAGGCGACATTGCTCCTCCAGGCGCGCGGCCTCGGTGCCCATGGCCTCAGCGCGGCGTACTGCCTTGACGCGCGTAGTCTCGGTCAGAACCATAGCAATGAGTGGAAGAAAGACAAGGGAAGAGGCAAGAAAGCGTACAGAGAGAGCACGACGGAGTGAAAAGTGAACGTCTCGTGCAGGAGAGCAACGAGATAGGGAAGAGGACCGGCGAATGAATATCGTCGATGAATGCTTAGAAGGGCGGAAGCAAGATCGCAGAAGCGAACCTATCTAATACCATAATAGAAGAATGAATTACACGATCTTTGTTGATTGAATATTTCAGGTTACAACTTACGAATATATAACACTCAAGCTATCACACAAAATAGTGTGAATACACCATGCATGCATTCATGCTTGCATAGAAATATATAAAAGAAAGAAGTTAAAAATATGCTCATGTAAATGAGCAGAAAGAGTATGAACACGTTATATATACACAGAAAGATATAAAAAAAAGTCAAATAGATATTCATATGAACGGACAGTCGTGTGAACGGACAGGAAGTCTAACACGAAGACGTGCTGCATGTGTCGTATGGGATCACGCCGCGCTTGCCCAATGTGAGGACGCCGCGTGCTCAGGCCAAGGCGGAAGGGACGTGTCTGATTGCTGCTCGGGGCCAACGCAGCCACAGAGCTGGCACCGCCCCCACTCCCCGCACCGGATCTGACGTGGTGGATAATACCCCATACAGGTGGCTGCTGTTCATAGGATGACGGGTAAGTCCCGTTCCGTTGTTGCTTTTGAGAAATGCTCCTTAAGCTTAGTGAGAAACTGGGAGATTAACAAAGGTCAAGAGCTATTTGGATTTGGATGGTACAAGTTGTCACATGGAAATGTAAGATAAAGTTGTAATAGTAATATATTGTTTGCCTATTTTTTCTGACAGACACAGCTAATTACTTGGGCATTTTTAATGCTTAGCAACAAGGACCAGATTGTGAAAAATTCAACAATAAATATATCTCACTGTGTAGATTATGAAACTTGAATGGAGGCTACTAGCTAGAAAACATAAGCAGTGCATCGCTAAAAACCTGAAAAACAAGATCATGTTTTTTGTATGACAAACTCTCGCCACGAAGTAAATAACGATTTAACGCGGTATGCCAACACGACAAGTAGTTTGAATGGTTCATGATTTTTTATGAAAAACAAAATCATGTTTTTTTTAATGGATTCTTCTACTTAATGGGGAGAAGTTGGAGGGGGCATCTGCAAAAGCCCGCGCAAACCGACTCTATTTATACGCGCCCCTCCCGCATCCCTGAAGAAGATAACCATCCAAAAACTAAGCACCAAAGTCGCCGTTACTCGCCACGGTTTTCTCTAATCTCGCTTCGATCGCTCCAAGAAAAAAAAAAATCCAAATTGGAAGAGGGGGGAAAAATCTTCAACAAGAGGAAAAGGATCAACATCAGAAGAAAGCGCCAGATTCCCCATTTCTCCTTTCTTCTCTCGTGGCTTAATCGCGCGGCAACTAGCGAGGATGGTGGCGATCGAGAACCAGGGCCAGGTCGCGAGGGCGGTGGAGGTGGCACCGGCTCCGACGCCGGCGCCGCGGATCCCCAAGGAGGCGCGGCGGCTGCTGCACGAGCTGGCGTCAGCGTGGGCGGACGTGGCGGACTGCCGCGCGCTGGAGGTGGTGCCGCTCAAGGGCGCCATGACCAACGAGGTCTACCAGGTGCGCTGGCTCACCGGCCTCGGCGAAGTGGAGCCCAAGGAGAGGGAGGTGAGGAAAGCGCTGATGCGGATATACGGCGACGGCGTCGACCTCTTCTTCGACCGCGAGGACGAGGTCCGCACCTTCGAGTGCATGTCCCGCCACGGCCAGGGACCCCGCCTCCTCGGCCGCTTCCCCAACGGCCGCGTTGAGGAGTTCATCCACGCACGGGTACAGACTTGATACCGCCTCTAATCATACTGCATCCCGTTCTTGGACTAGGAATTCAACTTCTATTTTTCCTCCAATTTGTGTCCCCTGTTTCTCTTCATCCTTACTGAACTCGTAAATTGCCCCCAGTTTGTAGGAATTTTAGTGGCACTTTCAACTTTGGACGAGTGATTCTTCATCTCCTTTTACTTCTTCTGTGAATTCTAGTGAATTTGGTGCTTAAATTAGGCAGAGGGCAGCATTTGTTCTTGTCTGCAGTTAATTATTGATCTCATCTCGTTGTAGTTTAAACATAAGACTGCCGTTCTCTTGATACTTTTCGAGATTCTATAGATATGGGGCCTACTAATTTAATGCAGCGTGGTTCTCGTTCTTTGAATTTTCTGCCGTGGGAATCTAGAAATTTCGACCTTTCTTAAGCTCCAGGTCTCTATCAGTCAAATGAAAAATGTAACCTCAAGTCATTAGTCAACGAAATGGCCCATTTAACAATTAACGGGTGTCTATGTACCACGCGAATCAGTCGTAAAGCTATCTTTTTTGTCAATCTAAATATTTGTTACTTTGATGATCTCCTATGATGTTGTATAGTACTTTGAAAAATAAATTAGAAAACGGACCGTACTGTGCTGATTTAGTCAAGTAGAGTGGACTGTAATTGTACGTACGACAAGAGGAAACGTCTCACTCAGAAAAGCTAAAAATTCAAATCAATTGATTGGAGTTGGGATAGAATTGGTGGCAAAGTTCAGCAAGAAGTGGCTTTAGACCTTATTGTAGGAGGAATAGAATTGGTGGAATGTATATATTTGCATTGAGCCTATCAGATGGTATAAATAGAGTACAAAGACTTGGGGGCAAGATACCTCCCCGATACATATGGTAGTAGGGGATTACAAATCCTAACTACTAAATATACTCTAACATCCCCTCGCAGACGGTCAGACTGGAGAAGAAGCCGAAAGTAGTAAGCCGACGGACTGACATCCCCCCGCGGTCGTAATGACGCCGCGTTGCAGGTGTTGCGACTAGAGTGAAGACCGACGAGCAGCTTATGCAGATGGTAGCCCTTTGTGTAGAAGTCAAGGAAGCCAAGAGCGAGCCGAGTAGTCGTGGTCGAGAATGTCGTGCGTGAGGTAGTTGTGGTCGACGTAGCCGTAGTCGGGGTTGCCGTGGTCGAGGGAGCCGCACATGAAGCCACGGGCGCAAGGGGCGCCATGGTGACGGATGCAGGGAGGCTTGAGGGAAGAAGACGGTGACGCGGACGGGGCGATCGTTGAAGAAGAGGTCGATGCCGAAGTCGATGCAGTCGAGGACGAGGTGTGCACCGGGTTTGCTAGCCCGGAACGCGTCGGGGACGAAGGCACACACCGGTGTTGCCAGTACTGGGCGCGCGTCGGGGACGAAGGCACACACCGGTGTTGCCAGTACTGGGCGCGCGTAGGTAGGGAGCCCAACCATGCGCCAGTGTCTGAGGGACCAACAGAGAAGGTCTCAACAGTCGCGACGTGCAGAGCGGCGAGGATGAGAAGGTGCCGATGCAGCCCACAGATGTCGGAGTAGACGAAGAGGTCGAGAAGGAGATTGCGACGTTGGCGACGAGGTTGTGCTGGACGAAAGCGGTAAAGGAAGGTGGAACCAACGGCTTGGAGTGGCGACGCCAGTGTTCGAGAGTGTGGCGGCGGTGCTCGAAGAAGCCAGCGAAGAACACCCGAATAGAGACCAAGGGCGCCGACGATTGAGGCGATGACATGCTACGAGAGGCGACGTCAGTCGGCCGAAGTGTCGTGGCGCGTGGGGACGACGATGTAGGGCGACGACAGGACCTTCTGTTCAACCGGAACATGCCTAGGAGAGCGTGGCGACGCTACGGAGGCACGGACCACCGGCGGCAGCACTGCGGCCCGAAGGCGACGCAACGGTAGCCCCGGTACTCGGGTGGAGACGCGCGTACTCGAGGAGGACGAGAGCCATGCCGATCGGCCGGGACGAACCGCGTGCGGTCGGCTGATTAGACCGATAGCACACGAGGCTGTCGTGGCGGAGGCATCCCGAGTGATGGTGGCGACGACGAACTGGTGAGGAGCGCCATGCGGACGGAGTGGCGGGTAGCGACGCGTGAGGGTGTCCCCTCAGCACCGCGCACCCAGCCATGCCACACGGGTGGAGACGTGGTCAACGTGGTCGGGCATGGTCGATGTGGTCGGTGCAGGCACGACGGTCGAAGTGGTCAAGGACGCAGAGACGAATCAGCCGGTGGCATGGAGCCAAGGCAGTCCGTGCGCGACGTGGTCGAGCGCGTGTGGTTGGGGGCACCAGTGTGGAGACCGGTGGGAGCAGACGGGCGCATGGAGAGGTGACACAGTGTAGATCCAGGCACGTGGAAAGGAGAAAACGAGCGACGTGGCGGGGCGTCGATGGACGGAGCCACATAATTGTATATATTTGCATTGTCTAATTCCCTCTTAGAGTCTCTTTAGAGTGTTAACTATGCTTTATCTAAAAAACTGGAAGTTGTCGTAGTACTTTCTGGATTCTTGGTTAACTTTTTATTTATGTCACTCTCATGAAACAGAGTTGTTTTCTTGGTTGGATGAAAATGGATGGTAATGATTTATGGTGCAATACTACTAGATTTTCAGCTTGAGTTTGAGTGACAAATCATAAGTTATCGGGATGTCCAATTGCTTATGTCCCTTCACAAGCTTATGTGATTGTTTCAGACACTGTCAGCTGCCGACCTTCGAGATCCCGAGATTTCAGCTCTTTTAGCTTCCAAACTGAGGGAATTCCACAACCTTGACATGCCTGGTCCCAAATCTATACTCATTTGGGACAGACTGAGGTAGGGTCTATGTGGCTAAATAATTGCTCTATTAAGCGCCGTTTATAAAGTTAAAAATAGGGGACCGAAGTCTGAATCTGCTCACATAAATCTAGGAACTGGCTACAAGCTGCCAAGAACTTGTGCTCATCTGAGGAAGCCAAGGAATTTCGTTTGGACAGCCTGGAGAACGAGATTACTGCATTGGAGAACGAATTTTCAGTTGATTACCACTGGGTTGGTTTTTGTCACAACGATCTTCAGTATGGCAACATCATGATTGATGAAGAGACCAACATGCTGACCATCATTGTAAGTTGTATGCATTCACGATTATCTCCTTCCAATCTGCTGTACTACAAATATTCTTTTTGGTGTGTCTCAGTTATCAGTTATGTGCCTATAATGTGAGTACAGCTATGAAATGGAAATCTCTTGAACATGGGTAGGTAGGACTTCCAATTTTCGTCTCGTTAGAGTCTCTTCTATTGAGTAACACATCTTGCCTTGTGCAAATAGGGATGGTTGGAATTGTTGTATCATTTTGGTATAGGGCTGCCGCTTCCTTTTCTTTTCCCTTTCACACTAGTTGGCGTGTGTTTGTTGTGTTCCCTACCACCTGGACATACTAAGTTGTCACGCATCTGATAAAGACAGTTTTAGTTTTGGAGACTACTACTTTGTGAAAGATTCACGCTTGCTGTTCTTACCGGTTTTTGTATCAACCTATCATGACAGTCTCTTCTCTTGTTGTTACAGGATTATGAGTATGCAAGCTTCAACCCAGTTGCGTATGACATTGCCAACCATTTCTGCGAGATGGCAGCAGACTATCATTCAGCAAAACCTCATATACTGGACTACAGCAAATATCCAGGTATTGCATTTCTAAGAAAACTGCTAATGAGTGCGCCATTATTTTTCTTTTGCTCTTTAAATCAATTTGTATAATCTTGGTTCAGTGCATTCCTAACGTGCTACTATCTTCTATGTAACAGATATTGATGAGCAGAAGCGTTTCGTGAAGACCTACCTGAGCACTTCTGGTAAGTGTGAGTTCATTGTTTGGTTTGATTTTCTGATATCTTCAGCACGATTTTAGTAGAGCACGCCATTATGATACAAATTTGCACTCCTGTTTTACATAGAGCATGAACCTTTTTTGTAGTATCACGTCCAATCATTGAATACAAATTTTCAGCAGGAGTGAAAAACAGAAAGTTATTAGTTTGGCAATTTCAGCATTCATGGAACAAGATCGTCAATAAGACAGAGTAAACGAAATAAAAACCATTCCATTCTAAGAAACATGACACCGCAAATGATCACCATTTCACCACCTTTCCAGATTCCATGTAATGCGATGAACTGTAACACACCGTTCTTTACATTCGAAGTATCCCTAGTCACTATGGATGCTCTTTGCCTAGTTGCTTGTACTTTGTAGACTACATCTCCTAAACCCTAATTACGTGTCACTACCTGGCAGGTGAGGAACCTGATGCGGAGGAGGTGGAGAATCTGCTCCAAAACATTGAGAAGTACACGCTCGCCAGTCATCTAGTATGGGGCCTCTGGGGAATAATTTCGGTGAGTTCATATGTCAGGATTCCATTTTGTCACCATAAAACCTCTGTGCTGTTTTCAAACTCCTATCTTGTACAGGATCATGTCAACGATATTGACTTCGACTACAAGGAGTATGCGAGGCAGAGATTCGAGCAGTACTGGCAGAAGCAGCCGGTAACAATAACTTCTTGAAATGGTGAATAAACACTCGTGGCCTCAGGAACTCCCTGAGGGCCTGCGCTGCACATTTAAGTTGTGCAATGTCATTGACACAGAGAGAAGCTGTGAATGAAGAAGATAATGATGACAGAGAAGAACCCTGTTTCGGGATCAGTAGTTCTTATTCCGAAACTTGATAAGCTTCAACTTCACTTGAAAGCTATAGGGCTTTGGTTGCTCGCCTGTACAGTTTGAAGGCAATGAAGATAAAGGCCCTAGGTTGTGTCCTGCATGTTCAGTTTGGCTAGCACTGCCGTGGGTCGTGGTGCTGTTTCTGTTGTGTTTTTAGTTAATGTATACTTGATGAAAGTATAGTGTTCTTTGGCTTCGTTGCTGTTGTTGTGCTTTGAGATGATGCATCCATTGTAAACTATACATGGAGCAGCTGAAACAGTCTGCTGTTCCAACGTTGTTGATAAGATGTTAGTAGTAAACTAGTACTTCATAGATCGTATCGAAACTTCTTACTTTTCATAGTTCTTGAATTTTCTTCAAGTTATGTGTGTGGTTTATGCGAACCATCAGTAGGCGTCAGCGTCAAGTTGTGTTGTACTTTTACTAGATTCCAGTGGAATCTGACGATCTATCCATCTGAACAGCTATGTTGGGGATCGATGATAAACGCGAAAGCTTCTTTTCGTTTATTTCTGGACTTCTTGAAAATGGCATTTTCCCAAGAAATTGATTGTTTCGTAGAGAAAACATTACACGCACACGTAAGACAATACGAAACTCGGCTCAAATCGACCCAGGAGCCATGACCAGATTTTAGTTTTTTTGCTGAAAACTGCTGTTTACCCCCTCAAAGACTCACAAGAGGGGCGAAATTTGTTCTCTCTTTGTCTGAGTCCCAAGAACCCGGTTTGCGGTTCTGAAGTGAAAAAATTGATCCCAAACACGGATCCTCAAATTGATGCTCTGTCATTAGACTGCGAGTTGGACCATTTGTAAACTCTAATTTTTTATTTTGCTCTTCTTTTGACCTTATGCATCTATGCTATACAGAAGCCAAAAATAAACTTTTATATACTTGTATACGATAACAGTCAATAAAGTTTCTTTTTATTGAAGAAAAATAAAAGGACCCTTGAATGTAATTTGTGTGCGGATTGCAGCCTGGTCGTGTGCAGACCTATCCACATGGTAAGAAATTGGACCGGGCCTCTTGTGGCGCCGCCTACTCATGACCTGCCGGGCCTGACCTTACGCAGCCCAACCACTGCTTTTATTAGCAAAAATAATAGTCAAAATCCGATATTTACAAAAATAGGTACCTGTCAACATGTGGAGTGCCGATTAGAGACCTGTCGGCACTCCACGTGCTGACATCCTACGTGGCAGTGGGTCCAGGGACCTATCAGCACCGACAGGTCATGTGTCCTACAAATGATGTTAAAAAAAATCTACAACTTTTTCATATGATCTCTGATGGAGATGATTTTTATATAAAAATTATGTCTCACGGTGGTATCTACAACTTTATAGTTGAACCTATTGACGACAACAACTACTTTTTGGATTCAAATGAAAAAGTATTCAACTACAATTTGAGATCATATAAAGAAGTGATATACTCAAGGTATAATTAGTAGGTGTTAACGAAGGCAAAGAGAGAGACACACCATGAAATCGTCGTCAAGCTCCGGACATATAAAGAATCTCCTACCAGAAGTTTGGACCTCGAAGAACGTTAACATTCGAGCTCGATCGCCACACCTACACAATGGACGCTTGTGCCATTTTGGCACTCCCATAGGTTGGTTCCTACAAGAATCTATGATGACCTGTTTTGAGGTGGCAAGAAAAGACAAATATTATCATAATCTGAAAAGGTTAGGTCTGAAAATGGAGTACATATTTTATTATGGGGCATTTTCTTATATGTCACCGTAAAAACTCACAAATCCTTGATATGCCATTGGTGTGTCTATGATGCGTGAGACCTACCTCAATCACTGATAGTGCCATATCAGAGATTTATGTTTTATCTAGTGACATGTGAGGAATTATCTGTTTTATTACCATGATTGCATGTGTGCGGGTAACACAAATTTAACGGTAATATTATGTCGCGGTAAAATAATGTATGCTGCCACAACACATCTATAAAAGGCTCATGTATGTAGAACCTGACATCACAATGATCAATGGAAGGTAGGGGAGGAGGAGCGAGGAATAAGGGGGCGGAGAGGCCGTCGGTTAGATGGGAGGGTTCGTTTGGTCCAACTGAGTACGGGGAGCTTCTCTACAACTTCATTTTTTAGGTTAGGAATGATTTTCGTCCTCCAAGTCACTTAAGGATTTACGAGCACCCGAATGAGCCATGGCCTAAGTGTTCCCATGGGTACGACTGCGTCGTTCAGATGTATGATGAAAATATTCATAGGGTCGTCGATTCTTCCGATGTCCTCTTGGTAGGGTGAGAACTATATCACCATGAACGTCCATATCCTTTTTTTAAAACATTATACATTATGACCTCCACATTTCTGCAGGCCTCTGACGATGACCCAGTACACGAGATGAGTCGATCCTCTTGTTCTACAGCATATCCAAGATTACGCCCACCACCTGTGAGACCAAATCTTCAACTTGCTGAGGGAGGTTGAGAATATGCCAAGTGCTCCTGTAATACACCAGGAGGACACTTCTGTATACATCGATCTGTGTTGCACATGCCTGTGCCACAATAGGGATGCTCCTTCTCCTCCTCCGTCAGCGTAATACGGTGCTGGAAACTATTGGGACTCAGGAGCCTCTTCGTAGTCACTCTAAGTCAGTATGATTAGAACCACTGTTAGGACGACGTTGTAATTTGTGTTTCATAACATCGATCTTCGCCCTTTTTACATTCCCTAAGGCATATTAGGCAAAACTTCAGTACACCACTAGGGGGATAGTATATGGCATTGTACGTTCGGTCAACGTGTTGATTATGATTGTTATAGAATGGTCATGGTATGAGTATACGGTCCGAATAGAATCATAAAATAAAAACACGGTACATGAAAGATATTATGACACTAACAATAATATAGTAACATGAAGGAAGTAATATTACATTGGCACTAACATATTACCATAACACCAACAATAATATAAGACCATGAGACTAACAATAATCCAGTAACCTATAGGTTACGTCCCCTCTTGGGTACAACTCCCTTGGTCAGTTGAGTACGTCAGTGGGTCAGGTGGCACGATCGTCCGCGTAGGTCGTGCAGCGGGAGGTGGAGTGGTGTAGTCATCTTGGGAGGGCTATGTCCCCGTAAGTGACGCGCCAAGTAGCTGTGACGCATCGAGCTTGCTGCTATGTCCAAATATGTAGGAGTACCTAGGGACCTGACCACTGTCCCCAGTGAGCAACTCCTTGTAGCTACCCTGCGCTTCTATGTCCCAGAGATCGTCGATCTCTGCACATGGAACAACGAAGAAAATATGTTAGCATAGATAAAGCATGACATATGTTATGCATGAAGTGAGTGTTGTACCTGAGCCAGGGATGCGAGAACTTGAAAGACCTAGGTCCACAAAGGAAGGGTACATGGCCTTGGTGCCAGCACAGAAGTGGTCACCAGCACCGGTGATGGGCGCTGTGACACTGTAGCGGGATCACCGACGCCAAAGAATGAAAGTTGAGGCCACACGCCACTGTAATTTGGGTCACTAGCCCCAGCGAAGGAATGCCTCGCTGTAGTAGGGATGGAAGAGGGAGTCGGGGTGAAAGACAACCTCAACGGCTCGGCGACGAAGGTTGGACGAACCGGTGGGTGAGGCAGCTTGGTGAACGTGGCCGATGTGCGTGGAGTGAGAGGAGCTGATGCTCATGGTCCTGTAGCAACGTCTGAGGATGAACTGCAATTGAGAGACCGAAATACCTTATTCACCTACCGGATAATCCGGTCTAACGCCGTGCTCACCTTGCCCTTGGGGACCTAGAGGTCACTATCAATTTGTACCTTGATCACCCATGTCTTGACCTCAACCTAGTATAGTATGTACCTCTGCAAAGAAAAGTTTCATTTGATTACATAAATTTTTTGTACCAACAATTGTAGTAAATGATAAGTTATGTACTGTTATTCATACCTCAAGCGAGCGCACCTGATACCTGTGCGTCGGGTACATACCGTGCACGTCTGGCACGTGCCGCGGAACCTTCGTCGGTGTGTACATCACCTGGATCCACGTTCGAGCCATGAACCAGGAGAGGTACTCTGCGTACGCCTCCTCACAGTGTGGCTGATCCTCATCCATGACATGATCGATAGCTTGGTCCCATTCAGCAACTCACATGTGCACACGAGACGCAAACAAGCTCATGATATTAGCCCCCTTGCGCATCAATCTGCAAAAACATAAGGATATGAAAAAGGTGCAGCATCGTCTCATTTTAATATGTAATTACAATGTTACACACTTGTGTATGTTGATAGGCACCGTCCTAGTCATCTATAATAGGAACTCATGGATTTTTTTCTGAACTGCCACATCACACGATGCGGTGAGTACTCCTCGATGTAGATGTCGTAGACGAGGGCGCACCGCGTAAGCTAGTACTCCTGGTCCTAGAAGCAGAGCATCGAAAGTCCAAGGAGAGCGCGTTGAAGTACCTCATCCTCTGTGTATGGCCTCTAGAGAACATCATTCACTGTCAGCTCATTGAACCAGTGAATGAAGTACGGGTACGCGCGGTGTGTCCGCACGCTAGAACAAGTTGGTTGTGCAACTAAACTAAGTTAGAGAAACAAAAAAGGAAGTAATGGACATATACATACATGAATATAATAGCACTTACCCTACGTTTGCACCACAACGACCCCATGGTCGGGCCGACGATGCTATCAGCAGGGATCTGGTATGTGCTATAGTTGACAACGAGCCTACCAATAGCGAAACGCTCGTACGACCACATCTGAAGCAGCAGGGGACACACGATGCGGATCGTGTTGTTATCGTTCTTTGTGCAGGTGTCACACAAGCCACGGTACATCGCAGCCAGCACAACAGAAGCCCAGCTATACTACGGAACATCCCTCGGGTTGGCATCTGCAACCTCTCTGATGTAGGAGATCATGCTCCTCGAGATTGTGTTGTCTTGGGTCTCGGTGAACATGTCCTAGCCAAACATCCACATGAGGTACACCTCCAAGTGGTGGGACACGTCCTCATCACCTGCTAGTGGGTGCATGTTGTCCGCCTATAAAAAAAAGGAACAATTACAAATATCTTCATCCGTTAGTAATATAAAAGAGATGACAAAACAATACAAGACATATGTACCACAAACTGAACAAGAAAGACCTTAATTGGGTTGTGCTTCTCCATCCCTGGAAAGCCCTGAATAGGATTAGGTCGTCCCTCCGTCACATCCACATCCCTAGTCCCAACAGCGGTACCCGTGAAAGGCATGCACATCAGGAGAGAGATGTCCTCGAGCGTGAACGCCATCTCACTGCACGAGAGGTGGAACGTGTGCGTCTCGGGACACCACCTATCGACATGGGCCACGAGCAGGGCCCTGTCATAGCTAAACCGCGTGGGTGCCTCCGAGCCCCCCACCAACACGTCCACCTCCACCAGTCGACATAGTGGAATTAGCCTAGCAGCACGCAACCTGCAAACATAATACAGTTAGCGACGAATACTGATACAAGCCATATAAAATGATAAATTGAAATTGTACAAACCTCGAGATCCAGCACGCGGCAACCTTCATGAGCTCATCTGGCACACATGGTCGTAGTATCAGGAGCTCCTCAGCCTGCACGTGATGTAGTATGAACGGTGCCTAACATCGAGGTGAGGGTCAAGCAGCTCCAGTTGAGCCATACCTGCATGTTCATAAATTATTTATAGTTTTATAAGCAAAACAAACGCAGAGTAAGAAATAAACGCCCAACATGTAACATGACATAATAGATTGTTCAAAGCGTACACAAATATGTTAACGAATCACAACTTAACACGTTACAATCTGAAACATAGTGACAATCACATTACTACAATAGTAAACTACAATGTTGTGCACAAGAGTATCCAACACACCGCAAATTATAATATTAATCAAACTCAATCACTCGATGAAGCCGATGATCGATAACCACGAAGACATCTCCCATCTGCAGCTGAGCTGGAAGGACCTGCTTCCACGGGGTTCACACTTGGGACACCAACAATGCATTTATTATAAGTGTGCCCGGCTTCTGCTTCGTCCATATCATTTCGAAGCCCCGTAGTCCCGCGTCATCCATTCTTCTATTTCATCTTCTCAGGATCAGGGATGAAAACACAATTAGGCCCAAGTTTCTTCGTGAAGGATCCATAAATATCGAAACCATAGACCTTATGGTTCCAGGTATTGAACAGAGCTTCCTTCTTGAAGTAGTTAGAGACGTACCTCCCAGTCTTTATCCCCGTCACAGCACACGTGGCAATCACATGTGAGCATGAGTCCTGCAGTAGTATCGGCTTGTAGTAGGTGCAAACACACATGTCATCGAAGATGATGTATTCTTGGATAACTCTCTCACGCTTGCCCCCTCCTTTATTTGTCCATGCATAGAACTTCGTATCTATGATGTGCAGTTTCTATAATCTTCACCCGATGCATCTTTGCCTTCTTTGTCTTGTCTTTCATATACTTAGTAATCTTCGTCCCATAAATTAGACGAGCATCATTCAGTGCTATGTGCGCTATTGCATAGCACTCCCTGAAATACTTGCACGTCCCTTGAAGTATGAACTCTACAATCCACACAAGCGACAACCTGCTTACACCTTTCATCACCTAGTTGTAAACCTCTGCTAAATTTATAGTCATAATATCATACCTAGCTCCACTTCTCATTCGACTCATTCTCAATCCGCTCGCTAAATAACCTAGTAGATGATCTGGTCCTCCACATTATGCCAGCTTTATTATCTGTTGGCAGGGAGTCAAGAGATACTGGTTCGTCCTTCGGTCCCCTCACGAGCCTCCCTGCACGCTCTTGGGTTTACTTCTTCCTCAGCTCATCTAGTGTCTTTCAAAGAGCATCAAACTTTCGCTGCTGGTTCTGACTGTGAGGTTCTTATTCTTGAATTAGCCGAAGAATTTTGCACCCAAATACCTCATGCACCACATACTCTGTAGATATGGCCACACAGATCCCATCACACCATTTTTTGTTCCATTTTGCAGATCCTGAATTACCGCGAGCATGTCAGCATGGCAGTCATGTATAAAGCATATGTTCAATCAAGCATCAATAATTATCATCTTAACACGGTACAGGAACCAATACCAACTGCTGGTATTTTTACTCTCCACAAATGCAAAGGCCAACGGTAGAATTTAGTTGTTCCCATCAACCCCAATAGCAATCATGTTCTATCCATTATACATGCCGATAAGAAAAATATCATCGATGGACAGGATAGGTCGACAATGCTCAAAAGCTTTGATACATGCTCCTAATGCGAAAAAACATCGCTTCGGGACATACTTGCCAGGTTTGGACAACAATGCATACTTATTAATGTTGTAATTCGTCCCCAAGTTCCTTTGAGCAATGGTCTGCAACAAATGGGTTAGATTGTCATATGATGCTTCGTAGGTCCCGAAACTTATCTCAATTGTCTTCCTCTTCGCCCTCTATAACTTATTGTAGCTGATAGTGTATTTGTATTCCTCGTCAATTTACTTGATTATGGACCCTAGTTTGTAGTTCAGGTTGTTCACAACCTATACGTACATCATATTGGCGACAAAGGCTGAGGTGGTGTTCATATGGCTGGGCTCAAGTTCGTCCATTGTGGAAGTGTAGTCGACCATAATCGACACATCCCAATACTCGACACACTTCCTCTTAAAACCTTGCACTCGTCGTGGGCAACCCTCATTCATGCACTTTATATCATATTTCTTCTTGCTTGACTTGATAATATAAAACTGTCATCAAAGTGAAGTCACTCATTGAGTTATATCATCATTTATGGCATAACTGGTAGGATACCTAGCACCATCAGTCACCTCATTCTACGTATACTCCCAGAGCACATGATTCCCCTCATTCACCATAAGGTTATTAAAGTTAGGATTGTTTCAGTCTGCGGGAACATGCGCATCGTCCTCATCATCCGACATATCATACTTAAGAGATTCATCAGCCTCAAGATCATCCCACTTCATTTGTTCAATTAGGTAAGGGATTCATTCCACATCATTTGCCTTACCAGTCGGTTCAGTCGGATAATCCGATGAATGCGCACCATCTAGATCGACATCATCATCGTACTCTTCCTCATCACCATCCTCCTCCATGTACCCGCACCCTGCATCTCCCCAACTGCTTCCTTATTCTTTCTTTGCACAAGCAACATAGGAGGCTAACCTCTTTGCACAACATCCTTCAGGTAGATCCTCCAGACTTGATCTTTTGTGAGCATATATACCTCACAGTGTACACCATCTTTGAGACGGTTGCCTATAATGATAGTGGTCATCTCTTGAACCTTAGGGTCTATATTGAAACTCCTCATCAGCTAGGCGTACAAGTGTCTGATACTTTTGTGTATAGGTCTACAGATACCCTTGTATATTGACTGAAATATAGATAGTACTACCCCTTCCAGACCATATAATATTTCATTGTCTCCATAAAAAATATAAACTGTCACTGATCCGACATACCTGGTAACCATCGATAATAACCCTAATATTATTGTGATAGAACATAAAAAATTATGTAAAACAATATCTACAACAATGAAAAATTCATTACAAATATGACCCAACATGTAATATATATTGCAACAAAATATTCCTAGTTCACTACATCAAATACCTCTAAATCCTACATCTACTAACTCAGTTATGCCTACACTATATCTAAATCCTATATCTAATACCTAAAATATGTTTAACTACTACATCTAATTGTTAAAATATGTGTACAAATAGAATCTAGTTGCTAAACTATGTCTAACCCTAATCCTAAATCTAGATCTATATTCTAACCTACGTCTAGTAGCTATCATACCGAGTTTATAAAAAAAAACCTTAGATCTAATCTCTAACCTATATAAAAACCTACCACTAGTGGCAATGCTACCAGGTTTGTAAAAAAATAGAGAAAAAAAATATACCTCTTTCCTCCAGCAGAGCTTCACTATAAAATTTCTCCTCCCATCCCCTCTTTTCTCTTCCTCTCGTCTCTCTCACCTGAATTGGAATCAAATGGCCGACTGACGTCGGCTGGGCCGACATGGACAATTTATCTCTACTACTTAAAAAATATGAAGTGATTCTCGCACCAGGTAGGATGTCCTGCCTCCACGTCATGCAGTCTACCCCTAAACTTTGCAGAAATTACCCACCCACCAATCCCCTCCCCACGCCCCACCACTGTTGTAGTCTCTAGGGCCTCTGCCTTGGCACCACGCTCCTCATCCTCGTCATCTCCACGCTCGTCTAGTTAGTCTCCCCAACACCACATCCCCCCAAACCTCCATCGCACACTTCTCCGTCATCATAGACGGCTGCAACACGGGCACCCGGGCCCACGTCTTCACCATGGGGCCTGACTGGCGCCCGGATCTAGCATGCTAAGCCGTGATGCGCGTCTCCCTGAGGCTCTCGTTTATCACACACTACAGGATGCATGTCGAGGCCCGCTCCGGAGTTCATCTGCTTCGGTTTCACAGGAGGAGTTGCCGACCTCAGATCAAATGCTCACGTACATCAGGAACTAGCACAAATCCACAATGCCCATGTGATCTACAACAGTACTTTCAATTTCATTATTTGATGTGTAAATCCTTGTGAGACTACAACTCATCCTTGTGTGTTACATGAAGAAAATTCTCTTCTCGCTGCGACCAGATGCGTGTTTTGAAGCTAATTGCTTAATCGTGTTCAGTTCAGGCCTCTGATTTAGCTAGTGCCGTCCCCCCTAATCTAGAGCTCTATGTAACTAGTAACTGATTGACTTTTCCAAATGTCAAATCTAATCTGATCCTTCCTAATGGAGTGGTTGTTCAATTTCTTATTCATTTGGGTCACTATGTGATATTTTTCTAGTTTAGGCGGATACAACAAGTGACTTTGCTGAAAATTTACATGCAGATGAAGGAGAGAAGAATCTTTAGAGCATGCATTGCTTTATGAAGCACGTGCATTGTTTCTCTTTGTCGAGGGGGGAGGGAAGTGCTTCAAGCTGATTAGGTACTAGGGTTGGTATCTTCAGGTCGGTGTGAGTTGAAAATATTCCCCTTTTTTGTTAACTCCTTTTTGAGCAACTACAACCTGCAATTTTTGGTTTACATGTTGGTAGTAAAATTGCATGTTAGAAATCTGTCTCCAAAGAGACTGTATATTTTTAAGTGGATACATTCTCATTTCCTTTGATTTTGGTCTCAAAATCACATGGCATCTCATTTTGCATCCTGTGGATGTACGAACACGCTTCTATGATAAAAAAAAAGACTCATAGCTATGTTGTAAGTACATATCTATCAAATAACATAGTATATACACAAATTATTTTCTTTCGGTTAATCCTCCTCCTCATAGCACTACAATTCATTCTGTTTTTTTGGTTATTGTGAGAAACATGTGACCACAAACGTGTTGGGCACATTGATCATTTTGGAGCAGCCTGACCATTCAGGTTTGGAATCTATATGCTCGTGTTTAGATGCATTAGGCTTTGATTTCTATGTTAGTCGTGACTCATCGAGTGACACATTGAGTGACACAATCGAGTGGCTCGTCGACTTTAGCTTTATGTTGTGACTCATCGAGTGACACAAAGTGAAAAAAAGCATCGTGCAAGAGCCAGGAGTAAATGGCTACTTCTCTCCTTCTATTTAATCTTCCAGTCTGATCTATATTTTTCTACCATACCAAATCACCAAACACAGCGAACAACCATGTTATCTCATTCAAAGTCATGTGCTGTTTGGAGCAAGCGCGCCAAAGCCGCCCTACGCTTTGTTAGCCCCCATCCATCTCTCGACCCTCGCCAATTGTCCCTGAGCATGGGAGATTACGACATGGACGCCCATCACATGGATGGTCTCGAGAGGTATGAGGATGACCATACCAATGCAAATCCGATGGAGCCTGAGGATGTGAATCATGCCTCTGTTGGTAACACGTCCACCTCGACCGGACGATGGTCAGAAGTGTGAAAGCACATGAAGTTGGTTGAGGAAATACGGGGTGGTGAGAAGGTATGTCTCGCAATTTGCAATTATTGTAATGGTGAACTATCCGCGTCTACATCAATAGGTACCGTACATTTGAATTGACATTGGAAATAGTGATGGGAGAAGGTTGTTGTAGCTGCGTGGATAGCCGTGCAACCTATACAAGCACACTTACCTTCACACCTGATGGTCCGGTAAGCACATGGATATTTGATCCTTCAGTAGCTCATCAAAAAATTGCTAAATATATAGTTTCTGAGGATCTACCAATTAGAATGGGGAAAGCCCTAGTTTTAAGAGAATGATCCAACATGTTTTTGTCCACAATATCAACATGTCTCTAGAAAAACTACTAAGAATGACATTTTAAAATTATTTCATAGTCAATTAGACGCTTTGAAGAAAAACTTCCATAACATGACCTACTCATCTGCTTTAGCATATGATATTTGGACTTCATCACACCAAAGAACATCATACCTTAGCATTATCGCACATTATGTAGACAACAACTATAACCTAAATAAAAGAGTGATAGGGTTTAGAATCATCGATGAGTCACATACTGGAGAAGCCATTGCCGCACGTGTGCTAGAGGTTGTTAAGGAATTTAAAATAGAAAATAGGACTATTTCTATAACCTTAGATAATGCATCAGCCAACTCAAAAGCAATGGAGGACCTAGAACCTCACATACTAAGCTACATTGGTGGGTATGTTCTCCACTAAAAATGTATGTGTCATACTCATCAATATCATGGTGCATACAGGGATGACAATAGTAAGTAGATATTTGAACAATATTCGTGGTGCCATCTGTCTCATCTCTAGTTTGCCTACAATATTTAGTAGTTTCAAGGACTATTGCAAGTCTCAAGGTAAGAAGCCAAGGAAATTTGATCTTGACATGAAAGTGCACTGGAATTCAACATATATTATGTTGAAGCAAGTGCAAAGTTACGAGGGAATTATTACTATTTTTGTAAATGCTCATAATGTCGGTTTACTACTTACATAAAATGATTGGTACATTGCTACACGTTTATGACTTTTTCTAAAACCCGTTTACAAGGCAACAGTGCAGTTGTCCGGTGTTTATTATCCTACATCTTGCTTAGTGATAGAGTGGCTGTGGAGAATTACATCCACATTTAACGAAAATAAGGATGACAATATTTTAGCTCCCATTATTGAACAAATGAAAGATAACTATCTAAAATATTTCTCTGCTATCCCACATCTCTATTGTTTTCGCGTAAAAAGTTGGGTGGCTTGGAGCTTGCTTTGCAGGAAATAGGTGACTTGCTCGACCTTAATTTCTCGGATGCCTACAATCATGTCAAAGAAGAAGTATTTTGAGTTTTCCAGTTATACCAGGGCAAATTTGGATGTAGCCCCCCGGTTTCGAAGTTTACATGACTACACAAAGCAAGTAAGTCGAGTGCAGCCAATTTGTGGAACAAGATCAAAGGCAAAGGATCTGCATAATCATCTTAGCAGACAACTAGGTTATCTTGGAATCCCATAGCAGAGCTTAACCACTACCTTGAGCAAGATCTTTACACCCATGATCCATTGCTTGCGAACAACAACACTGTCAACCTTCTTGCATGGTGGAAAAATAAAGAGCGATTCTTTCCTGTGTTGTCACATTTGCATGTGATATTCTCCTAGTTCCAGCGTCGACCATCTCGTCAAAAGTGACGTTCAATATGGTAGGGAGAATTATTAAAGAGCGGAGATCATAGCTCACTCCTGCAATGATAGAGGCAATCACCTGCCTCAAAGATTGGGAGAAGGCGAACTCTAGCATACAACATCAACTCAAGGATCTAGAGATCACGGGGGCATTAGTGAACCTCGAGAATCTTGATATAGATGATAATGAGTAAATCATGTGTGTAACAGTATCCTATACTCTTTTCCTTACCAGAGGAACCTCATACTGGGGGGGGGGGTGTAAGGTTTTTAACGAGGCAGTCGCATTGTAACACATTATTTTATAATAAAATCTATATTTTTTCCTCTAAAAATATTTGATGCATCTATTTATGTATTATATTCTTTTTTACTCTTTTATTGTGGCTGATAGCTTCTATGCTACCTGTTGCACATGTGGTACGCGGAGGTACTGCTATAGTCACCATGCTTGGGGCAACTGGTTAGGAATCCAGGAAGGTGCCAGGCTGCTCGAAGAGTGCAAACCAAGCCAGGAAGGTGCTATGCTGCTCGAAGAGTGCAAACCAAGCCAGGAAGGTGCTATGCTGCTCGAAGAGTGCAGACCAACTGGCGACCAGTGTCCCCGAGCAGGAAGGTGCAAGCTGCTCCAAGACGAAGAGTGGAGTTTTTAGCAACTGTAATCCTTTGTAATCAAAACTATTTTACCAATAAAGAATCCAACTGCTCGCGCTACCACACATCTGTCCTTATCCATTCCTCATTCCTCACTCCTCCATAGTCCGTCCTCACCCACACGGCCGCACATGCCGACATGTAGTAGCATTACAGCAAGGAGGAGCGAGTAGTACTATACACACTCTCCCACGCCCATGTCGTCCTGCTACTCCTACACTCGCATTGGTCGTGGTGACACTAGGGGTGCAGTAGCCGCGCTGCGCGTCACAACATGGATCTGTGGGTACCACTGGCTGTTGCCGCCGGTGTACGCGTAGAGGTTAGTGAGGATCTTGGTTGCGCCTATACCGACGACGACGTCGTTGAGTCGGTCGGTGGTGGTGGCGGTGGAGGGGCCTCCGGCCTTGAGTATGTGGTCGTAGTTGTAGGGGCTCTCAAGGGCCAGTATGGCAAATGCCTCGCCTACCTCAACGCACGCAACGTCGGCCTTGTCGGTGGCCCTAGACTGGAGGAACATATCGAGGAGGATGCCGACCACGCTGCCGGTGCCTCCGATCCTCTCACGCACGTCCGCGTCAGCACCTCAGCGCCGAACCGCCGCAGCTCAAGGTGCCTCAACACGTGTTATAAAAATATTTTACTGATTTTTTAAAATAATAATATTTGATGAATTTTTTAAAATAATAATATTTTACTGAAAAAATTACAAAAATATTATAATAGCTCAAACTAAAACAATGGTAGATCTTCGTTAGTGGAGGGAGGGAGTAGCTAGTCCCCGTAAATTATAAAATATTTTACTATAAATAAGGAGCAAACAATGGCTCAAACTTTTAAAAGTAAACATGATAGAAATCTAACTTAAACATAAAAACTATTAGTAGACATTCGTACATACTTAACGAAGATCTTTATAACAATCATTTTCAAGATGTGACATGCTACTTTCCTCTTTTCCAAGGTGACGTATACATATTGGTACAGCTACATGAGTTAGATTATATTACCTTCATATGGTAGTTCATATGTTGGTTGCAGGAGGATATAAACACGGTAGCACTATTCTACATCCAATCGGTCTAACTCGTCCCGTGCATGTTCTTGCACCCGAGTGCCCAAGCACCCCCTCGCACCTGTTCTCAAGCGGCATGCATCCCTGCGCCGCGCCTATGCCTGCGCCACTCAGCGCGAGCACCCTTGCGCCATGCCATGTGTCCTTGCGCCTGCCTGCTCAGCAGCAGCAGCACCCCGCTCGCACCGCACGGGCATAAACTAAAACTACTAAAACAAACTACTAAAAAAGAAAAATGAAAAATAATACACCTTGGCTATATACAGTAGTTGTCAGTAAAATAGCTTATAATAACAACAGTGAGGATCGCTACAAGACATCGACGACGCTTGCGTTGTGCGGCAATAGCGTCCTGCAATAGCAGTGTCCTTTAAAAATGGTAGATCATGTCAGGAATTGAATACTAGTTGTGCAGAGAAACACTCCACCTATAAGTGCTAACATATGATCCTCTCCATGGCACTAGCAGCAGCGTGGGCGTAGGGGCGAGTAGAAGAATATTGTAATTTCGATCTGCATATAGAAATAAACACATGCGAACCAGAGCGGGTGACCGAGATCAATTTTGTTTTCACTCACGTGAGAAAAAAGTCACTCCCAATTTACATCTCCTCCGTAGAAGGTACTGTACGGCGTAATATGGGCTGCTATTTTCTCGTCGGGTTTCTGGGCCAGGCCCACTCAATTTAGTGCATGTGCATCAGCCAGCGGTTTCGGCCGGATCGAATTGGTAGGACATCGCCACGATACAATTACCAGAAAAGGGGGCGAATTGAGCCCAATTGTGGCCCATAAAGGGGCCGCGAAAAGCAAGTAGTTATCACTTTTCTGCGGAGAGGCGGTGAAAGAATAAGACACTTCTGCCGTTTATCTTGTGTGTGTCCGGCTAAAGGCGGGCTGCCCCGTTCAAGTGGGTTATTGAGCCTCTTCTGAGAACAAGGCAATGACCTGGGGTATTACACGTGTTTCAAAATTCCTGGAGCATTGCAGGCTTTACAGCTCCTCTCCATGATCAATATCAGGTTCCTTCCGACAAATAGACTGCAAATTTTGCAGATCAGAACGCAGTACATTCATGTCAAACCGAATAAATGGATCATTTCTCAAATACATAATTAGCTCTAGAATCAGCTTTGACTTATTGGATAGAAAACGTACAACTCCATACACACACACACTCCAGTGGCTACACGTCGAGAGCCTGAACTCTCAGTCTGTGCCACTCACAACTAGTAAGCTTTTATTAGCCAAACTTATTCTGATCATGACTCTCATGAGCAAACGAAAAGGCACTGATCACCAATCAGCAGTTCAGTTTAGTATCGGTTCACACTTGGGCTTCCCGGCGAGCATGAACGCCTTGAACACGAGCTTCCTGGGCACCGTCGGCGCGTCCCCCCATTCCTTCTCCACCCGCTTCATGACGTCCCGTACCACCGCCTCCAGGTCCGCGCCCTTCTCCCTTGCCGTGGTCACGACGGAGCCGGTCATCACGAACCCGGCCAAGTCCTCCAGCGTCATCTCCACCTCCATGTCCACGTCGGCGGGCGCGCCCTCGGCGCCCACCCCGACGGGCTCGAACGGGAACGGCAGCTCACGGTACCGCTCCATGGCCAGCCTTGCCCGCGGGTCCATGTACGGCCGCAGGGAACCGTAGAGCTGGCCCTGCAGCGCGTCCCCGAACGGGTGGACGTCGTAGTTGTACCCCCACACGGCGAGCACGCCGCCGGGCTTTTTCAGGGCGCGGTTGGCCACGGCGTAGAAGAGCGGGATGTCGAACCAGTGGATGGAGGTGGCCACCACCACGAAGTCCAGGGAGCCCTCGCCGCCGACGAGGGCCACGAGGTCGTCCTCCGAGAGGTGCTCCGGGGTGTGGAAGTACCGCACCCTGGGGTGCGCGATGGCGTGCCGGAGCTGGCCCTCGCTCACGTCCGTCGCCACCACGCTATCGTAGTGCTCCGCCATCTGAGTTTCAGATGCTCGTTTCACGATTCATCAGATTAAACGACGTAGTATTTGTTAAAAAGATTGGGAGCTTACGCTGACGGCGGCCTGGCCGCTGCCGCAGCCGGCGTCCCAGGCGCGGTGGTGGCCGGCCGTGAGGCCGGCCAGCCTGTAGAACCACTCCTTGGGGTACCGCGGCCGCTTCTTGGCGTACGTCTCCGATTGCTTCTCGTACAGCCCCGCCATTCTTGCTCGGATTCAGCTGTCTGTCGGTCTGTCCTGCGTATCAACTGTCAAGTGCGGATTGCAGGTCTGATCTGGATGGAATTTATAAACCACAAAAGTGGCCAAAGTCAAAGCCAAGTCAGATTAGTCATATGATCCGTTCAAAAAGAGGAAATTTGCGTTACCCACTGAATCACAATAATTTTCTGGTTCTAACAGTACAACATCACATGGCGAATCTTGTGCAACAGAAACCATTTACAAGATTCATGGTTTTCCACATGGTCTCAGGAAAGCAGCCAGGTAAAAACAAGACATGCGTCAAATCTAGAACATGTAGATCGTAGAAACAAGGGTTAAAAGAGGATAAAGAAACGGAAATGCATCAAATCTGAAACCTGTATATTGTGGAATAACTTAATAAAGCAAATCAATTAGACGTGGGTTAGTTGCTTACTCGCACTTGTCTGGTCGGATACACCTTTTTTGCTTGACCAAGGTGTCGCCTTCGAGCTGATAGCGAAGTGAACTGTCTGACCATTACAAGATTCTTCAACAGCCACAGGTGGGAAAACTATAGATGCTAAACATGTAGTACGTATGACACAGTGAATCAGCTAGATTACAAGTTCATAATAAGCAGTAAACTCTACTACTCATCAAGGAAGATAAGAGCATCACTAAATCAGATGTAATTTACTATTATACAACTAATACAAGTACTCAAGCATAGATTACTAAACACCAAGATAAATTTACATCAGCAAAACCAGAACTCTGAGTTATATAGAGATTTGGGACAGCCACAACAATGGAAGGAAGACATGTTTCAATCCTGTTATGAGTATTGCATCTCTACATTGGCGATAAAAATGACCGTTTGCCATCACAAACTGTGTGACCTGGTGCTGTAAAGATAGCTAAGGCCTGCAGAAAAAGCAAAAAGTTGCAATTTACATAACAATCTTGTACCCAACTGTATCTTATTTGTTAAGCCCTGAAAACTCAGATGGAAACCAGAAAAAGCGATTCGATGATTGTACAGTAGAAAAAGAGGACATACCTGTGCATTACATACAAAATCAACCTTCGGCGATACCAGTTCACTTGCTTTTTTTTTTTGCATCTTTGTACGCAAGAGATGATGAGAAAATAATTTGGGAATGAAATGGCCCCTTTGTTGTCACTTGAAAACATTATACATGATCATCTTCTCTGCAAAATACCAGTTTCTTTTCCTGGAGCAATCTGATAATGCAGCTTGGAACCTTCAGGAGTTCCCAGTGGCGCACCCATGCAGGAACAGTTATCAACCGTGTAAACCTCCCATTTCTTTATCGCACATTTCTCTAAAGCAGAGGCCAATCTTGGGTTTTCTACATCAGGATAAGACCCATCTGGGGTAACAAGCACTGCTCCAGTGTATGCTAGCCCAGCAGCCTGTGCTGCACCATGATAATGGAACAGACCCCAGCTGAAATCATCTGAAACATCAACAATTGTCCAAAATTCTTTTGAAACCACACCATTATCCAACACACTGAAGTGAAATGTACCAGGGCTGCTAGCTCTTCTCACACGATACTTTCTGCGCCTCCAAACTAGCTTCCCTTCCAGGGTTTTGACCTGAAAAACTGGCTCATACCAAAATGAACCTTTAGCTTTTCCTCTGTAGAATAATTGGTACTGACATGGGAATTGATCATATGCGGGATTTTGTCCAGCTGCCACTCGCCAACTCCATTCCATGCTGTCCAGCCAACCAATGAACAGGTCTTCTGCAACTTCATGGCTTAGTTTTTGTTCTCTGAACATGGTTAGCGGTGTTACATTGGGTTTACCGGGTATCTCAGCATTGAGGTCAAGACAATTGTTCTTTTGCAAAACACAGAGAGAAAAGGCCTCCAGATACGGACTTTCATATGATGCAATGCAGCGATAGTTGCATACTTGATCAGTTGGAGAGCATGAATTCAAACACTGAAGGGCCTTCCTACAGTAAGGATCGAACAAGCAATTAAGTATTTGTGGACCACAGTTTCTTATCATACAGCTTAGGGTAGAAAGGCCTTTTGCCCTTAGATTTTTCAGCATAGCAACTGGTCTTATGTGTGCATTAATTACAACGAGCAAGCAAAATCTAATGTCATCTGAATTGTGTCTCTCCCAAGCATTAGATATGGTCTTCAGAATTTCAGCTGATTCCTTTGCGCCACTTGGTTTTCCGATATTGGCTAGCTTGCCAAACATGTCCTGCTCTCCAGTGTATCGAACATGTGTGCCACCTAGCTTGTTCACTAAGGATGGAGATGACTGAAAGCAGATCACATTGGAAATGTCTTTACTGTTATTTCTAAGCCAATTAACAGCCTTGTCACTTGTTATTCCAACATTGACTAGCATATCACAGCATGATAACTCTTTCTTGAGATCATCGTGCTCAATTGAGTTGTCCGTGAAGACAAGCATTTCGAATCCCTCATCGACCCACTTTAGCCTATCAGCCTAAATGAAACAAACAAATCAATGCATGTGAAACTCAGTAAACTGATACAGTCAAATTATAAATATTAAAGAACGCATAGTCATAAAAAGTGAACTGATTCAATTCCTTTTCACAAACAGAAAGTTATATCACATAATTGTATCATGGGAAGCATGCAAAATACTGCACAGATAGGCGTGAAGTAAGGGATTGCATCAAAACATCAATAAATACAGGTTAACGATCTGACCAAAGATAATTTGCTAAACAGAAAATGGCAAGGAGATCCCAGGTGTGCTTTTTGCAATGAAGATGAAAGTATATAGCATCTTTTCTTTGGTTGTTCTTTGGCAAAGTATGTATGGAGCTTAGTTGGATATGTAATAGGAGCTCACTGCCGCCCAAAATCCATAGAGCAGTACTTCATGTGAATTCATCATTTTTTACCTAATAGTAAACCATTTTACATGGTTGGCCTAGCAGCCATATGTTGGGCCTCATACAGAATGTGCAACAAAGTGTGCTTTGATTTATTTATTTTTTGTCAGATCTCCTACTGAGATCATTTGCTGTGCGTCTTCTTTTCTCGAATACTGCACAGGTTTACAGCAGGAGGAGAACCAGCAGGCACTTTCAAATGGAGCAGGCGCCCTGCAAGGAACTGAACTGAAGCACCATCCACATCAGGAAGATGAAGACAGTGCTGAGACACATAAAACTGACATGCTTTGATGCCCGGATACAGCCAGCAGATCAAGTGCCAGAGGTCGGGGTGAATACATAAACAGACGTGCGCGACCATAAGGAACAAAGAAAATATGATCTGCTCTTTTGTCTAGCAAGTTGTAATGGTAGTTCAGTATCAAGCTTGAGGGGACCAGGTTTTCTGTTCTCTGAGGGAGTCTTTTGTGGTCATTTTGTTTCTCTTATAGCAGCCATGTGTGCTGTGTCTTTTATATCCGCAAAAGAACCTGTAGTTTGTAATTGCTGTAGTTCTAAGTGGATCAAAACTCTTGTGATTTCTTTGCTTTCTAGTAATGAAATTTGGGGTATCCCACCATGGGAAAAAAAACTACAGGCTAACGGCAGTGCACATACGAGTGTGAACCAAGAGGTTCATAAGACAACATGCTTGAGAAAATAAGAATAGTAAATGAGTCAAAGACAACTACACGTTAGCAATGCCGAAAATGAAATTATTTTTGTGTTCAGATAGTCACAGACACTACTAGTTGGATATCCAAAATTGTTGCAAGTATGGACAACCTAGCAGATAGTAACGTCCTAGTATCAGTAAAAAACTTCTCTTATCCAGCCATTCCAAATTAATTAACACATACAAGTCCGTCAATCTCTACATTTGTCCTGCAATACCGTACAAGCACTGGATAGCGTTGGAGTTGGACTGATGGGTTCAGAGCGGGGGCCTACCGTGTGGCGCATGACCTCTTCCCAGGGCGCATCCTTAATCGGGCTGACGCTACCTTCACCTACCACGGATACGATGCGTACGGTCCCCTCCGGCGCCATATCCTGTCCAGCGCCACCGCCTCCTCGCTCCGCAGGAGCGGCGAGCGGCGGCCCAGGAGAGCACGAGCAGGCCTCGCCAGAGCCACGCCCGTGGAAAGTGGCGGTGCGCGACGAGGCGAGCACGGGATATTGTCCACGGAGGCGGCGGCGGGAGGGCTGGAAGAGGCGAGAGGCGGCGGAAGCGGAAGCGGCAGCGGAGGCGAGGAGACCGGTCGCCATGGGAGGACGTGGCTGGGATTCGAGCTTCCGAGTTCCAGGATTTTTTCCTCATGACTGAGCTAAGTCGGGCCCTTAGGATAAAAAACGGACGGGCCGGATAAAGCACACATTAATAATAGTAACATTATATTTTTAATACATTCATGCTATTACAAATATCATGATTTAAAAATATATCGTTATAAATCTGATATTTGAAAATATGTCATTATAACTTTTTAAAATTAAATTATACAATTACAAATCTTCTGAAAAATAAATTCATACCATCACAAATCTCCTAAAATTTAAATTCATAATATTACAATCTCTTAAAATTAGATGCATATCGTTACGAGATATACATTATTTGTAACGTAATAGTATGAATATAATTTTAAAAATGCACGTAAATAAGTGAATCCGAAAAGACCAAGACTTGAATGAAGCCCATTTCCCAAGCTAGTTGTTGCCCATGTAGAATAGCCAAAAGTTAAGTGCATAAAGTGCTATTGTAGCCAATCTTTTCTATAAATAACACCACTCGTCTTGTTCAAAAGCTTAATCTACTACTATGGTGATCACCAGAAGGAAGACTCTCATTCTCAAGCAGCAGTAATGGAGCACCTCTCCAGATGATCTCAGAGGAGGAAGTATTCTACCTACCTTGTAGCTTTCCTTTCCTCAGCTCCATCTCCTTCCCCTGCTCTTAGATTAGAGTGAACCCCGCCCCGAAACTTGTTTAGTGCCTGAAATTGCAGGTTTTTAAATACTAAATTTATAATGATATATTTTAAAATTAGAAATAATAGTATGAATCTAATTAACCTACAAAATAAAAGGAAAAGAATTCCAAAACTCCCGCCCGTTAATGACCACGCCCTCCTTCCATTAGAGCGGGGAAACCGCGAGAATTCCCCAACCCGCCGCCACCAAATTCAAATCTCTCCCCAATTCGCCCCCTCCACACCAGCTGAGAGGCTGAGACCCAGCGATCTCCATGGAGTCGGCCACGCTCTTCCTCGTCCTCCAGTGCGTGCAGTGCGCAACCATGCAGGTGCGCGCGGCGCAGCCAAAACCCTCCGCGAAACCCCATTCCGTTTGGTTAATAACTGATCTCTGACCCAGCTCTGTTTCTCGGTATTGCTTCGGTGATGTCAGGTGAAGCAGCAGAAGAAGAGCAGCGTCAAGTGGGTGTGCGTGGTGTGCAACCAGCGCCAGTCCGTGCTCCGCGTCCACGCCCGGGGCCACCGCGCCGCCGATCTCCACCGCTTCGTGCAGGACGCCAACATGTCCCGGGCCGCTGCGAGTTCGCGCCTTTGGCCGAGGCGGCGACAGCGGCGGCTGATGAGGAGCTGGATGAGGTTCCCAGGGAGGAGAGGCAGATGGACTGGTCCGAGTACCTGGACGATCCGAGGGAGCAGCGTGATGGCTGGGGCGGCGTAGATGAAGGTATGCTTGAAACGTGTTTGATGTAATGCTGCTGTGTACAATTCAGACGCTGTACGTTTTGCTGAGGTTGAATATTGGACGATTGATGTTGTGCACTCAGGGTGCAATTACATGCTTATTTCGGCAACGGTTGAATCATACTTTTTAGAAGTCTGCAAATAACAATGGATATTCAACTGGGGATGAGCTTGCATTTTCTGAGAATTCTCCTGTGATTTCTGAGCCGGTACTTGTTAACCTCGACAAAAATGGAATTGTTTCAGCTAATGGGAAGGCTGAAATTTCCAATTTGCAAAGCGATCGGGTAGGGCAACAAGGTTTGCAGAACCACAGCACTGTTGACTCCAAAACATCTGGTTCTGGGGGACTGGGAGAAGAACAAGCTACAGTGAAGGCACAGGCGGCCTTTCGAGGTTACCTGGTAATGCTATGTTTTTTCATACCCTGGTTCAATGTTGATCCAGCAACTTTTCTGCAAGTGTTACTCCTAGCTTCAGCAGTTCAGCCAAGCCTTCTATGGAATCACTCATTTATTTATTTTTGGAAACGAAATTGATGGGCTTAGTGGTTACCTCATCATTTGTAAGAAGTAACTGCTGTTACTTTAACACCTTGGAAGTTTTTTGGGGAGGTCATAGAAGCACTCATCACAGTGCCGCAGACTCTCAGTTTGATAACCATGTTGACATTTTGTGCATTCTGAGTCCTGCACATCCTCAAAACTCTTATTATATAAGGTTTTATCCGTGTAACCAAGTTGCCATTCTGCAGCGTATTCATTTCAAGTTTATTAAAGTAATTTATCGAAAAAATAAGTTTATTAATGTAGCACAATGCTAATGTTGCCATGGTTGTGGTGCAGGCACGAAGGTCGTTCCGTGCATTAAAAGGTATTATAAGACTTCAGGCACTGATTCAGGGCATCTTGTAAGGAGGCAGGCTGTTTCAACCCTTCATACAACATGGCTGATTGTGAATTTTCAGGCTCTAGTTCGTGGAAGAAATGTTAGACTCTCTGGCGTGGACATGCAATTCAATGTTAAGTTCGGGGTGAGTATTTGCTGAGCGTGCATTTATATTTTGCTTGTTTCCTCTTCTTTTTCCTTGCCGGTGATTGCTCTAACTGAATTATGTATGCCTCATATGGTCCTATACTCCTATTCAATGTTTGCTGTTTCGTATCTTTTCTGAGCAAAAAATTTGACAAAAACGTGTTGCTTGCATTTTTTCAGGTTGCTAAATCATCTGATACATGGAAAGAAAAGTTATCTTCAAATGTGTATGTTCGAAAAGTATCTGATTTTTCTTTCAAAATTACTTGTGAATTGGCTATATTGCATACAAGAAGAAACGGTCTTGGTCTTGTCAATTGCTTTTCTGAGAAATGCATGTGTACAAACCTGTTCTGCTCTCCATTTACATATTTCAGAGATGTGCTAACTCATTTGTCTATTTTGTAGCTTCTGTCTTCACCAATTATGCTTGAACCTCTCCACTTCCAGTATGACAAGAGGGACCCCAATTCGACCTACAACTGGCTAGAGAGATGGACCATAAGCTGCATCTGGAAGCCTGTTTCCCAACCAAAAAGAGTTGCCGATGGGAAACCACAGGTAAGGAAGGCCAGTTATGCGATGGAAACTGACTCAGCCAAGTTAAAGCGCAATGTTCGGAAGTGTTCTACCGTTACTATAGAGAATTTCCATACAAGCATGACTGTTGAATCTGAGAAACTAAAATGGAATCCAAGGAAAGTTTCTAGCTCCCCTGCTGATTCAGTACCAGATAGCCAGCTATCTGAACTTGAGAAGGTTAAAAGGAACCTTAGGAAGGTAACTAATTATTTGGCCGAAGCCTCAAAGTTATCTAGTTCCAGGGCTGATTCCTCGAAGGTATCAGATTCTATAGCTGACGTCCCAAAGGTATCTAATCCTGTGGCCGAAATCTCAAAGATACCTAGTCTCATGGATGGGATCTCTGACCATCAAGACGTCCAATGTGAAAAGTTGTTGCCTGTAAGTCATGTCTTCAGGTTAGTGTGGAGTCGAGTCAGTAGTTTTTCCTTTGAGTCTGTTAGATACAGTCAGTTTGTTTTCAGTCAAAAGTGTCCTGGTTTGTAGGAGTAGAGGCCACGGCAAGTGTTGGTTGTGTGCTAGAGTTTAGGAGGCCACTACGGCCTGATTTCCTTCTTTGTAGGATCTCTGATCAAGATATAAATAAAGTGAGAGAACACAGAAAAGCTGTAGCAAAAATTGCAGCACCAAACTACTGTGTGATTTCTAAGGTTCCTGTGAGTTGAAAGCGCACCTAATTTCCAACAATTGGTATTCAGAGCCTTCGTTTAGTGTGATCCTGAGCCATGGTGTCTCCTCCACCTGTTGGCACAGCCGCCGCCGCCGCCGCTGAAGAAGCAGCCGCCGCTGAAGCCGCCGCCGCCGCAGCCGCAGAAGACTGGAGTGAGATCCCGCGCCAATCGCGGACACCACCCAGGAGGCGCCCCTCGCCATCCCCTGCACGCCGCCGTGCGCGCGGACGCCGTGACGATCACGATCGCAGCGTCGCGCCGCAGCGTGTGGTGAGGGAAGTGAGCGGCCAATTTCCGCTCCTCACGAAGACCAACTATGCGGATTGGGCCCTGATGATGAAGGTGATGCTGCGCGCTCGCGGCCTCTGGCCGGCGATCGAGCGCGGCACCCACGACGAGGTTGAGGACCAGATGGCCATGGAGGCCATCCTCCGCGGCGTACCGCTGGAGATGGCATCTTCCCTCGCCACCAAGCCGACGGCCAAGCAGGCCTGGGACTCGCTGGCGACATCGCGCCTCGGCTCTGACCGCGTGCGCAAGGCGTCGGCGCAGAACGTGAGGATCCAGTACGAAAACATCGCCTTCCATGACGGTGAATCGATCGACGACTTTGCGCTGCGCCTTGACAAGATCGTGCACCAGCTGGAGGTCCTCGGCGATCCAGAAAGTCAGGAAAAAGTCGTCGCCAAGTACCTGCGCGTCGTGCCCAAGAGGTTGGCCCACATTGCAGTTTCCATTGAAACTTTGCTCGACTTGTCGACTTTGTCTATAGAGGATGTGACTGGGCGGCTCAAGGCGGCGGAAGGTCGTGATCCCGACAACTCTCCTGCTCCGGCCAAGCTGCTGTTCACGGAGGAGCAGTGGCTCGCCCGCTTCAAGGAGCGGCAAGGGGGTGAGGGCAGCTCCAGGCCCGGGAAAAATGGCGGCGGCCATCGCCGTCCCCGTGGCCCGCGCAAGAGAAAGGGCGATGGTGGCCCTGCTGGAGGTTCTGGCGGCGGTGGGTCCGCCAAGGATCCGTCGCGCGCCAATGACCGAGACAAGTGCCTCAACTGCGGCCGAAACGGGCACTGGGCCAAGGATTGTCGTGCGCCGCGCAAGCAGCAGGCGAATCTGACCCGGGAAGATGACAGTGAAGAGTCGCTCCTCATGGCCCAGATCTGTGCCCTGAATGATGAGCCGGAGGCAGCGCCTCCAGGAGGTCTGCACCTCGACGAATCACGCGCTCAGGTGCACCTCGGGACAGACGGCGGCAGCAAGCACATCGAGGGCTGGTACCTCGACACAGGCGCGACAAGCCACATGACCGGGAGAGCTGATGCCTTCTCCGATCTCAACCGCGCGGTGCAGGGCACTGTGCGCTTCGGGGATGGCTCGCTGGTCGAGATCAAGGGGCGCGGCACCGTCACGTTCGCCGGGAAGACGGGAGAGCTGATCAAGCTTGCGGGCGTGCTGTACATCCTGCGGCTGAGGAACTGCATCATCTCCGTCGGGCAACTGGATGAAGCCGGGTGCAGGGTGTTGATCGAGGAAGGCGTGCTCCGCATCTGGGACCGTCGCCATCGCCTCCTCGCCAAGGTGTTCCGTGGCTCAAACCGGCTGTACGTGATGAAGATTGATGTCGTGCGCGGCACCTGCCTCGCCGTGCGCCAGGATAACGAGGACATGGCTCAGCGCTGGCATGCACGTTTTGGCCACATCGGCTATGATGCATTGCGCCAGCTGAGCCGCCGGGACATGGTCACCGGCCTGCCGCCAATCGACCACAACGAGCGCATGTGCGACACCTGCATCGTCACCAAGCACCGTCGGGCCCCGTTCTCAGCACATGCCAAGTACCGCGCCGTCGGCCCGCTCGACCTAGTCCATGGTGATCTATGCGGCCCCGTCACGCCAGCAACCCCAGGCGACCGCAAGTATTTCCTCCTCGTTGATGATGCAACCCGCTACATGTGGCTGTCGCTCCTGTCGGTGAAAGGTGATGCGGCATCAGCGATCAAGAAGATCAAGGCAGAGGCAGAAGCTGAAGTCGGGCGTCAGCTGCGTGTGTTGCGCACTGACAATGGTGGAGAATTCACAGCCAGGGAGTTTGCCGACTACTGTGCAGATGCCGGAGTCCAGCGCCATTTCTCTGCCCCTTATGCACCACAGCAGAATGGGGTGGTGGAGAGAAGAAATCAGTCTGTGTTAGCCACAGCGCGCGCCTTGCTGAAGGAGAGGGGGATGCCGGCGCTGTATTGGGGAGAAGCAGTGAGCACAGCAGTGTACCTGCTCAACCGCGCGCCGACCAAGTCCTTGGAGAATATGACGCCGTTCGAGGCCTACCATGGCCGGAAACCTGCAGTCAGCTTTCTGAGGACCTTTGGATGCCTTGCATTTGTCAAGAACACTCGTCCTGGGCTGAGGAAGCTGGCTGATCGGAGCGCACCCATGGTGTTCATTGGTTACTCTGAGGGTACCAAGGCGTACAGGCTGCTGGATCCGGTTACAGGGCGCGTCCATGTCTCGCGAGATGTAATCTTCGACGAGAGCAGAGGTTGGGACTGGAGCTCCGTGGAGCATGATGACGAGCCAGCCGTGCCGCGTGACTTCACCGTAAGGTTTGTCACCAGGCATGCCGCGGCCGTCAACGACGAAGAACCTGCAGATGCAGGGGGTGCGGCTTCTCCAGCACCGAGCCCTGTACCATCGCCTCAACTTCAAGCTCCACCATCCCCTGAGTTCGTGACGCCTCTGCAGAACGACGACGATCGCCTCGACGCGTACCACGACGAATCGCCAGTACGCTACCGCAACATTGATCATGTCCTTGGTGGTGGCGAGGCGGTTCCTGGGCTCGCTCGGCGTGTCATGGAGGAGCTCCACCTCGCTGCAGAGGGAGAGCCTGGCACATTTGCAGAGGCAAAGCTCAGCAGGGCGTGGTGTGAGGCCATGAAAGAGGAGATCGCCACAATTGAGGATAATGGCACCTGGGAGCTGTCGGTGCTGCCTTGCGGACATCGCGCCATTGGCCTCAAGTGGGTCTACAAGCTCAAGAAGGACGAATCCGACGCGGTGATCAAGTACAAGGCGCGGCTGGTGGCCAAAGGATATGTGCAGCAGGCCGGCATCGACTTCGACGAGGTCTTTGCGCCTGTTGCCCGGATGGAATCAATCCGTCTGGTCCTGGCTCTCGCTGCAAACGAGGGCTGGGAGGTTCATCACATGGATGTGAAGACCGCCTTTCTCAATGGCGAGCTGGCAGAGGAGGTATACGTTCAGCAGCCCCCAGGTTTTGTTGTTGCTGGTGCAGAGCACAAGGTGCTGCGTCTCAGGAGGGCGCTCTACGGACTGCGCCAGGCCCCGCGAGCTTGGAACGAGAAGTTGGACATCACTCTGCGGAAGCTGGGCTTCCTGCAGAGCAAGCACGAGCACGCCATCTATTGCAGAGCAAGTAATGGCGGGCGGCTCCTCGTCGGGGTGTATGTTGACGATCTCGTCATCACCGGGACATCGCCTGCGGAGATCGAGAAGTTCAAGAAGGAGATGAAGACCCAGTTCAAGATGACTGACCTGGGCCTGCTCACCTTCTACCTCGGGCTCGAGGTGCAGCAGAGCACAGGTGGCATCGCGATGTGCCAAGCGCATTACGCAGTGCGGATCCTGGAGACTGCGGGCATGCGGGGATGCAACTCCACGCACACACCGATGGAGGAGCGGCTCAAATTGAGCCGGAACAGTGAGGCGGAGGAGGTCGACTCGACGCAGTACCGCAAGCTCGTTGGCAGCCTTCGCTACCTAGTTCACACCAGGCCGGATATCATCTACTCCGTCGGCTACCTCAGTCGCTTTATGCAGCGGCCCACGGCGGAACACATGGTGGCGCTGAAGAAAGTCCTCCGCTACATCGCCGGCACGATCGACTACGGCTGTTTCTATCGGCGAGGCTCAGGACGAGCTCAGTTGATTGGGTACAGCGACAGCGACTACGCTGGCGACATTGACAACAGTCACAGCACCTCCGGAGTGTTGTTCTTCCTCGGGTCGAGCTTGGTAAGCTGGCATTCACTCAAGCAGCGCATTGTGGCTATGTCATCGTGTGAAGCAGAGTATGTTGCCGCGACGTCAGCAGCGACTCAGGGAGTCTGGCTGGCTTGGTTGCTTGCTGATCTGAAAGGAGAAGAGGCCAGGCCAGTGGAGCTGAAAGTGGACAATAAGTCTGCTTTAGCTCTGATGAAGAACCCTGTCTTCCATGAGCGCAGTAAGCACATTCGTGTGCGGTATCATTATGTCAGGCAGTGCGTGGAAGATGGGAGTGTGTGTGCTGAATTTGTCAGCACAAAGGACCAGCTCGCTGACATTGGAACGAAGGCATTAGGGCGAGTGAGATTCCAGGAGCTGCGTGCAAGGATTGGCATGGTCCAGATAAAATCCAAGCTGAAGTACAAGACTTAGGGGGTGAATTGTTGCCTGTAAGTCATGTCTTCAGGTTAGTGTGGAGTCGAGTCAGTAGCTTTTCCTTTGAGTCTGTTAGATACAGTCAGTTTGTTTTCAGTCAAAAGTGTCCTGGTTTGTAGGAGTAGAGGCCACGGCAAGTGTTGGTTGTGTGCTAGAGTTTAGGAGGCCACTACGGCCTGATTTCCTTCTTTGTAGGATCTCTGATCAAGATATAAATAAAGTGAGAGAACACAGAAAAGCTGTAGCAAAAATTGCAGCACCAAACTACTGTGTGATTTCTAAGGTTCCTGTGAGTTGAAAGCGCACCTAATTTCCAACAAAAGTCACTACATAATACACGGGAGGCTTCATTGCCTCTTGAAACACAAGAGTACTCTGACAATGATCATCTATTGGAATATTCAAATATATATAACTTCGACTTGGTACCTGGTTTGAAAAGCGAACAGGAAACTCCGCTCAATTCGGTTTGTATAGGGGAAAATGTTGATGAGCCCACTATTGTTGCTGCAGCAGTTGAAGTTATGCCGCTGCAGAACATAATGAAGACAATGTTTTAGGGAAGAAAGAGGAAGCAAGGTCCAAGGAAGAACATATGTCTAATGGAAACCTTAAAACTAGCAAGAGAATGTCTTCGTTCTCCAACAAATCAGAATATATGGAAAATGGAACGCATACTGCTCCCGTTCAGCCAAGGCAGCCAAGCTAGATGGCTGCAACAGAGTCTGTGAAGGCAAAATTGCGAGCACAGAATTCACCCAGGCTGGATTCTGATTCATCAGCAGAGAAGAATGGCTTCACCCGCTACCACTCCATTCCTTCCAGTACAAACAGTAAGTCTGAGCTCACTCAACGTGGTCACAGAGACCCATACCATGTAGTAGTAGGGATGGTGTAAAAAAGTGATAGATACATGCTTTCATCAATTGATGCAAACGGTAAGAATTAAAAAGAGCATTAGTACATCAATTTATGCAATTCATTTAGCTATCTGCAGATATATAATATATACTCGTGTTTTGGGTATGAGAAAGTGGTAGATATTACCACCATCTATAGGAAAATAAAAGGCTAATGGTATTGTTCTGTTATCCTGAATTAATTGAGTGGTTTCTTTCATGTCTATATATATTCTCACTTTCTTGTGTTACAAACATTAGAGGCTTGAAGGAAGGACGATATGTACTAGTACCTTTTTAGCCATCAGCTATGTGCTGAAAGATTCGTAGCTTGAATAGTTTATAGTATTGAGCTCAGAAGTCTGAACTAAAGCGTTTGCTTCTGTTTTTTGATATTCCTTTTCATTTGTATTATTTTCAACATCTTCAGGTAGAGGAATCAAAGCTGAATGGAGGCGCTGAAGAGGCGACTGGACTTGGACCTAAATAGTGTAATGCTCTGAATCTCTACCGGATGAGCTCTACTGCTGTTCGTCCCTTTTTATTTTCCCTGCGTTGTAAAGAGATGTTCTCCCTGTACTGAACAACCTTGTGATGGGTGCCTTTGGTTCAATTTTCTGTAGGTTCATGTGCCATGCCTTGTGCCTTGTGTGTATAACTAAGTTTGACCGATAGCTGATACGGGTACGGTGATACGGCGATTGTCCAAAAATAAATATACGTTGATATGGTGAGTATATATAAATATATATTTAATTTTTGCCGTCAGTGGTCCGGATAATTCTATGAACTTTTAAATCGTTCATTTTACTCCTCTGAAGTTTTAATACCGGATCATTTAACCCTCTAGAGCGGTTTCCTAAGCTATTTTGATGACGTGGACGCCATGTTGCCAGGTTTTTTTGCCACGTCAGACTCCCTTTTCTTTTCTTTTCTTTCTTTTTCTCTTTTCTCTTCTCTTCTTTCCTTCTCTCTCTTTTCCTTTCTCCACCAAAGCAGAGAGAGGGGGAGGCGACGGCTCGGCCGGAGGCGCACAGGGGAGGGGATGCCCGAGGTGGGCTCCCTGGAGCTCGGGAAGGGGGATGACACCCAACGGCGAGGCCGCACCCGCTCGCGCGAGCTCGCAACTTGCACGGTGGGGCGGAGCCTTGGGCTGTCGGTGGCCACCCCGCTCTAGCGCTTCCCCAGTCGAGGCGGCGAGCGCATGAGCACCACCTCGGTGAGAGAAGGCGATGTCCTTACTGAGGGGGCTCAGAGGGAGCCCGAGGTGGGCTGCCCTCGGCAAGAGGCGACGCGCATGGTGGTGGCCCAAGCTGGAGGGGAAAGGGAAAGGGAGGAGGGAGAGGAGGGGTGCAGGTGGCGTAGGTGCTCACTGGGGGCGGCGCGGAGGGAGAGGGTGGCATGGTCGGTGGTGTCACGGAGGTGGTCGACGAAGCAGAGGAGGTCGCGGAGGTGGTCACGGCACGACACGCTCGTGGTCAGGGCGCCACAAGGGTGGTCGGGGCGGCGGCTCAAGGCGGGACGACACAGGCCAGCGGTGGCGTAGCCTTAGGCTGTCGGGACGGCAAAAAGGAGAGCAAAGAGGGGAAGTGGCACTGCAGAGGAAGGAGGCCAGCCAGGTCGGCTCGGCGACAACGCGTTGGCTGGCGGCGCGGCAGCGCGGCTCGCAGGCATGGTAGCGCGGCGCGGGGGCGAGACCAATTGGCTGGGCCTGCTGAGCGGCGCGGCGCGCTCGTCGCTGTGCGTGCCAAGCGGGTCAGCGGGGGAGGTCGAACGGGAGGACGCATCGGTGGTGACATCGGCGACACAAGAGCAGAGGAGGGCGTGGGCGAGGAGTAGAGGAAAGAGAGTGAGGAGGAAGATGATGAGGTGGCCGTTATGTGGTAAAAAAAACCAGGTGACGTAGTGTTCACGTCATCAATACCACTTAGGAAAACCACTCTAGGGGGTTAAGTGATTCGATATTGAAATTTAGGGGAGTAAAATGGACAGTTTAAAAGTTCAAGGGTTATCTAGACCACTGACATGGTTTGGAGGAGTAAAATGGACTTTTTCCAAATGTAAATAACTGAATATGTTAGAGAATGAGATTGATATAAAATTGCATGTGTTCACAGAAGCAACATAACACAATAAAATTATTCAAGTTCAAAGGCTAAAATATTACGACGTTAGTGCATCACATTAGGTAAGGATATAAGGCGCAAAGGCCAAATATAATTGCTCCACAAGAGCTAAATATGAGGGTTGTTTTATCCAGATCACCTCTTCACGCTGAAGATCCTTCATCTTCAGTTATCATCACTTCAAATTCAGGAGGTCGGCTAGCAGCAACTTGCGCACTAGGAGATGCTGAGCTTTCTCTTGTCCTATGGAGGTCAGTGAATGGTTACTTGTTTCCTTCCACAAAGAAGCCTCTCGCTCTCTCCATGGTCAACCGCGTCCACCCTATGCCACCGCCCACCTCCTCCCCGCCTTGATGCCCCCGATCAACAAGCGAACATGAACGCTGCCACGACGCCTACAGAGACGACACTGTCGCACCCATCCTTCCGCCTCCCTCTGGTGCCGCTGCCGGGCACCTACATCATCCAGGTCCTCAAGGACTAGGTCCTTCGTGTCCTGCCCCTGGACCATGCCTGCAAGCTCGCCGCGCACCTTGCCAGACGTTGCCTCCTCCGCCAAATGTATCGGCTGGAGGTATCACCATGTATCAAAAACATTAAATAAAATTATATCTAAATCGTAATCCCCTGATACTTCTTGATAGTCGTATCGCACCGTATCATTGTATCTTGTTGTATATACAACAACATCCGTGACGCATCGGTGAAACATAGGTGTATAGTCAGTTCTCTCGGGCTTGTTTCGATTTCTGGTCGAAGAAACTCTGCCTGTTATGCGGGCTACTGTTAGGAGCGCATTAATCAAAAAACCTCATTCGGAACTGAACATCGCTTTGCTTTCTGTGCTAATGAGTGATGACTCTTGCAACCGAGAGCCGCAGAACCTTTTGTACCATGAAATGTCGTAACTGGGTGTCCCGCATGCCTTGTACCTGTGTTTCTTTATTTGCTATTTTAGGACATGTGCGGTTAAACTTATAAATATTTAGCTATTAATATGTTTAAAGTTTTTAAGATTGAGTATATGAAAATTATATTATTACATTTGTCTTCACAAATGCTTCAATAAAAATACAAATTTATTACTCCCTCCGTTTAAGAATGTAAGATGTATTTTGTTTGAAAAAAAATCAAATTTTATATATTTTGCTCAACAATTAGTTAAATTATAAATATATTTAGTGTATAAAATTATATAACTAGATTCATATTTTAAAACTCTTTCACACTATATTGGTTTTATAGCTATAAACTATATATTTTATGATGAAACAATGATCAAAGTATAACTTTGAAGATTTTTTTTAAAATAAAATGCACCTTGCATTTTTGAATGGAAAGAGTAGTGTATATTGATATAAAGTTATAAATATTTAGCTATTAATATGTTTAAAGTTTTTAAGATTGAGTATATGAAAATTATATTATTACATTTGTCTTCACAAATGCTTCAATAAAAATACAAATTTATTACTCCCTCCGTTTAAGAATGTAAGATGTATTTTGTTTGAAAAAAATCAAATTTTATATATTTTGATCAACAATTAGTTAAATTATAAATATATTTAGTGTATAAAATTATATAACTAGATTCATATTTTAAAACTCTTTCACACTATGTTGGTTTTGTAGCTATAAACTATATATTTTATGATGAAACAATGATCAAAGTATAACTTTGAAGATTTTTTTTTAAAATAAAATGCACCTTGCATTTTTGAATGGAAAGAGTAGTGTATATTGATATAAAGTTATAAATATTTAGCTATTAATATGTTTAAAGTTTTTAAGATTGAGTATATGAAAATTATATTATTAGATTTGTCTTCACAAATGCTTCAATAAAAATACAAATTTATTACTCCTTCCGTTCAAGAATATAAGACGTATTTTGTTTTTAAAAAAATTCAAATTTTATATATTTTGATCAACAATTAGTTAAATTATAAATATGTTTAGTGTATAAAATTATATAACTAGATTCATATTTCAAAATTTTTTCACAGTACATTGGTTTTTAGCTATAAACTATATATTTTGTGATAAAACAATGATCAAAGTATAACTTTGAAGATTTTTTTAAAAATAAAATACGCATTGCATTCTTGAAGGGAAAGAGTAGTGTATATTGATATAAAGTTATAAAAAGCTACAGTCAAAGCTATGTTTCGAATACTGTGATAAATCAATAAGGACAACTAAAAAAGAACGGATATACTATATGTTGGGCTCATGTACATATGAGTTTTCATTGATTGAACTGTTTCATGTGAACTTCTCGTGTTTTAATGAGACCCTAAACATCTGATAAAATGCATAGTGCGTTTCTCCCCACTTCTCCATGTTTTTTACCCTGTGGCTTTTTGTCACTGTCACTGTGTTAACTACTATATATTGCCTGAAAATGAGGCCCCGATTTTCTCAAAATTTCTACAGAAATTTTAGTGAAATCCCTACAAAAGTCATCTGAAACCAGTGTTTACTGTTGAACCCGCACCGTGCAAAACTGCGATTGCCCAATTGCAGCGTTCAGGCCACAACCGAAGCGCCTACCAAACGCAAGGCCGGCCGCAACGATTGCACCTGCACTGCCAGCAACCGAAGCGCTTGCCACGCCGCTGGCGCCCGGCCCGTCAGCCGCGCCCCGCCGAACCCTACCCACCGCCGCCGATGGAGCCCCGCCTCCTCCGCTCCCATCTGCCTCCCGACCTCGCCCGCCTCCTCAAGACCCGACCGCTTCACGCCCTCCTATCCGACCCAGCCACCTCCCGCGCCGCACGCCACCTGTTCGACGCGGTGCCCCGCCCGACAGCCGCCCTCTGTGTCACAACCCGGCTGCCTTAGAAGAATCAACGACCAAGATGTTCTGCTCCATCTTCGCGGGCGAATGGACGGTCTACATCATGTCTTGGAGGCCGTCGGCGCTACCGTTTACCTTTACATTTTAAGACTTTGTTTTTACTGTTACCCTGGCGGGTAAACGCTCAATGGAGCTGTAATCCGTTCAGAGTATTAAACCTGGGAGGTGTGGTCCAGTGGAGGCATCCATTTTTGTTGAGACTTGTAACAGAACTCGTTAGTTTTCGTAATGGAATAGCCCAGCTCTAGCGCTGTTCTTGCCCTGTTCCTCGAGTTCTTCCACCTTTCCCCATTTTCTCACCATTTTTGCCCAATTCGATCTCTGTTTGATTTGATTTGTGACAAATTGGTGTCAGAGCTTATCGAATCTCGGCCTATTAGCGATGGATTCGGCTTCCGATGATGGTTGCCCGGCCCTTGTCCGAGCGTAAAATCCCGAGAATCGGTGCTGAATCGGAGTCGCGGAGTTGACGGAGGGGGATTGGACCACGATTTGGGTTTCTCAGTTCGTCTGGGAGTAAAATCCCTCGATCGTGTTCCTCCAACCCAGGCGGCGGTAGACAGCCGGCGCAAATCTTCACGGGGAGGACAAGTCCGAACCGATTTGCCCGGAGAAGAAGAAGATGACTCGCACTGCAGCTAAAGCAGCGGCAGCATCGTCGGCAGCGACGAATGCTCACTCTAGCATTCTGAATACTGATGATGCAGACGGTTCTAGCTTGGGGTTTGCGGAGACCATTCAGGAAGAGATGGTGGATCTGAGATCTCGGGTTGGAGGCGTGGAGATGCAACTATCTCAGGTACTCGATCAGTTGGGCTCCATGCAAGCTATTCTGATGAAACTACCCCAAGCCCATGGCATGCCTGCTGTACCAACTCTTACCAAGCCAACAGATCAGGAATTGGATAAAGCACACGGTGGAGAATTGGGGGAGAGGTCTGATAAACTCCAAAGGGAAGGTACAACTGAACTATTTGGTGCTCATGCCTCATCCAGTCTCAATTCTGCATATGGAGTAGTTTTTACTGATGTTCCAGTCAGGTCTGCTCACCCTGCTCATGTAGCTGATGGTATACACACTCACCCAGATCATGTTTTTGACAAATCCCAACCCATGAATGCCCACCCTATTGTCCATAGATTCCCTCCTACAACAACATATGTCCCTCCTCATGCTAGAATTACTGACCTCGGTCGCCAAACCACACATTATGGTCAGGATAAATGGTCATCCAAAAATGCTGAACCCTCTTTCAGTTTATCAATTTCTAGACCAAAGCTAGAGTTCCCATCTTTCCAGGGGGATAATCCTAGTGGCTGGACACGCCAATGCGAAAAATATTTTGACCTAGCCTCAGTGCCTCAGGACATGTGGGTCTCCATGGCAACCTTGCATTGCACAGGGAGGGCTGAGAATTGGTGGACTGGCCTGCGAATTTCATCAAAACAAATCAGGTGGTTGCAATTTTGCCAAATGGTCTGTAACAGATTCTCAGAACACAGCATGTATGATGTGGTTGAAATGTTCCACTCCCTTATCCAAGATACTTCTGTCTCCAATTATATTGATAAATTTGAAGAATTGATGGCATCTATGCAAAGGCAGCACCCAGGGTTGCAGGAAGAATATTATGTTAGATGTTTTGTCAGAGGACTAAAAGAACAAATCAAACACTATTTGAAGCCTCACAAACCATATACTCTGGATGAAGCTTATTGGATTGCCAAGGATCTGGAGAAAGCAGTCCTGAGCAAGAAGCAAAATGCTTATGTCCCTTCTGCACACAAGAGTCCATATGCCTCTACAAATGCCCCTCACAAACATGCACAGCTGGTCAACCAAGCTCCTAAACTGGACACTGTTCCAAGGCCAGACAAGTTAGCTCCTATTGCAGTTAAGCCAAAAGAGCCCGGAACCTGCTGGAAGTGTGCAGCTCCTTGGACCCCTAGACACAAGCAGAAATGTAAATTCTATCAAAATGCTGCCCATGCAATTACTCTGGAACCTGAAGAAATACAATGTCAGGACGATGATGATGAGTCCCATAGAGAGGCAGTAGATTGCAATCATCAAACTGAACAATCCCTCATGCACATCTCTCAGCAAGCTCTTAAAGGTACTACCAACACTACCACTTTCCATCTACCTGTCATTTTGGGAGGAAAGAGAGGTATGGCATTAGTAGATAGTGGTAGCACTCATAGCTTCATCGATGTAACATTTGCATCTAAAGCTGGTTGCTCAATACAACATACTGTCTTGAAGTCAGTTAAAGTAGCTGGGGGTGGTGAATTGCACACTGGAGGTTATGTTCAGTCTTGTGTCTATCAGATTTACAAGGAAAGGTTTGACAACCCTTTCCAACTCCTGGAATTGAAGAGCTATGACTTGATACTTGGGTGTGATTGGTTATTCCTTCACAGCCCTGTTGCCATCGATCTGAAGCTCAGGACATTGACTATTCGCAAAGAGGGTCTTCAAACAATCACATTCAGTGACTGTACTTCTCCACAACTGTGTTTGATCATGGATCCCCCCAAATTTGACAAATTGGTTTGCAAGGGTGCCCAAGGCTATCTTCTCCACTTAAAGATTACTTCCAATTCAGAACTACAGGAATCCAATTATGATGCTGATATAGAAGCAATCCTGACTAAATTTGAGGCTGTCTTTGTTGAACCTTCTGGTTTACCTCCTTCCAGGAACTGCACCCACTCTATACCATTGAAGCCAGGCAGCATCCCTCCTAATCTGAGGCAATATAGGATTCCACACTACCAGAAGAATGAAGTGGAGAAATTGGTGAAGCAACTGTTGGAACAAGGGCTGATACAGCCAAGTGAAAGTCCCTTCTCCTCTCCTTCCATTTTGGCAAGAAAAAAAGATGGCAGTTGGCGATTTTGTGTGGATTACAGGGAGTTAAATGATCTTACCATCAAAAATAAGTTTCCCATTCCAATTGTTGATGATTTGTTTGATGAGTTATGTGGAGCCACTTATTTTTCAAAATTAGATTTGAGATCAGGCTTCCATCAGATTTTAATGCATGACTCTGACATTCCTAAAACAGCTTTCACCACTCACTTTGGCCACTTTGAATTTCTTGTCATGCCTTTTGGCTTAACAAATGCACCTGCTACCTTCCAGTCCATGATGAACAAGGTTTTTGCTGCCTATTTAAGGAAGTTTGTTCTCATATTTTTCGATGACATACTTGTTTATAGCAAAACCTTGGAAGAACATAAGCTCCATCTGACAATGGTCTTGCAAACACTATTGGAAAATAGTCTCTATGCCAAAAGAAGCAAGTGTTCATTTGCTGTGCAGAAAATTGAGTACTTGGGCCACATCATCAGCAGCAATGGACTCTCTACAGACCCTGCAAAAATTGAAGCAGTGAAGGTTTGGCCAATTCCAAAGTCAATAACCCAGCTGAGAAGTTTTTTGGGACTAGTTGGGTATTACAGAAGATTTGTTAAGGGATTTGGCCTGATTTGCAGACCATTACATGATATGCTTAAGAAAAACTCTTTCTGTTGGGGACCAGCCCAAACAGAAGCATTTGAAGAACTCAAAACGAGACTAATCACAGCACCTGTCCTCACTCTTCCAAATTTCAACCTTCCATTTATTTTGGAAACAGATGCTTGTGCAACAGGTATTGGTGCTGTTCTCATGCAGCAAGGATAGCCTATTGCCTACTTTAGCAAATCAATTAGCAAGAGAGCCCAGTCACAGTCCATCTATGATAAAGAGGCTTTGGCAATTCTTGAGTCTGTCAAAAAATGGAAGCACTACCTGCTGGGATCTCAGTTGATCATCAGAACAGATCAGCAAAGTCTGAAGTACCTTGCTGAACAGAGGTTGACAGAAGGGATCCAACATAAGCTCCTCTTAAGGCTATTACAACTTGATTACAAAATTGAGTATAAAAAGGGTAGTGAAAACAAGGCTGCTGATGCATTATCAAGAAGAGATGTGGAGTGTCAAGCAATCTCTGTGGTGCAACCCAATTGGATTTCTGAGGTCTTAAAAAGTTATGCTCATGATGCTGCCTGTCAGCAGCTTATTGCCCAGCTTGCTATATCTCCTGATTCCAACCCAAATTATTCCCTACACTCTGAAGTCCTCAGATACAAGGGGAGAATTCACCTAGGACAAGACACTGCTGTGCAAAAGAATATCATTTCAGCTCTCCACTCATCAGCATTGGGAGGACACTCTGGTATAGCTGCAACCTATCAAAGAATCAAAAGAGTTTTCCACTGGAATGGCTTGAAGAAATCTGTAGAAAACTTTGTGTCAGCTTGTCCAACTTGCCAGCGAGCTAAAGGTGAGCAGTGCCACTACCCTGGACTTCTTGAACCTTTACCAATCCCTGATATGGCATGGAGTCACATCTCCATGGACTTTATAGAGGGTTTGCCCAAATCCAATGGGAAGGATATAATCTTTGTAATTGTGGATAGACTCACTAAATATGCTCACTTCATTCCACTTTCCCACCCACTTACTGCTCAGACAGTAGCTCATGCTTTCATGGACAACATCTACAAACTTCATGGTTTGCCCACTGCCATAATTTCTGACAGAGACAGATTATTCACCAGTGATTTTTGGCAAGCATTATTCAAGCAATTGAAGGTTTCACTGAGGTTCAGTTCAGCATACCACCCTCAGAGTGATGGGCAAACTGAACGAGTAAATCAGTGTCTTGAGAATTATTTGCGATGTATGTCTTTTTCTGAACCAAAGAGATGGAGTTCCTGGTTACCTCTTGCTGAATGGTGGTATAACAGTAATTATCACACATCTCTCAAATGCACTCCATTTCAGGCACTTTATGGCCAACCACCTCCTTTGATCAGTGAAGTCATGATTCCTGGTCCTGAGTGCCCTGCTAGAGACTATTTGGCTCACAAAAGCAGTATGATCTCTCAGTTAAAGGATCACTTGATTAAGGCTCAAGCAAGAATGAAGAAATATGCAGATATGAAGAGGTCTGAACGAACCTTCCAGGAAGGAGATTTTGTCTACCTCAAGCTTCAGCCTTACAGAATGGCTGCCTTTGGGCTGAGAAATTCATTCAAATTGACAACAAAATACTATGGGCCATTTCTCATTCTCAAAAAAATTGGACCAGTAGCATATAAACTGCAGTTACCACAAGATGCTCTGATTCACCCTGTCTTCCATGTGAGCCAACTCAAAAAACACATTGGACCAAATGCTATTCCTGCTAAGAATCTTCCCCTGGTGGATGACAATGGCCGGCTCAAAACATCTCCTGTCAAGGTACTGGATACCAGGTGTTTGCCGAGGAATGATGAGTTAGTGACACAGTGGCTCATACAGTGGGAGAACTCTCCTCAAGCAGATGCTACATGGGAAGATAAGGGATTTATCCGCACTACATTCCCTAGTTTCTATGAGCAAACTATCACTGAGTGGTGGCCAGACAGTCCCGCTGAAGCTACTAAACCACCGTCGCGGGCTCTGACGGCTGTGCACTACCAGGACACTTGAGGTCAAGTGCCTGCTTATGGAGGGGGAATTGTCACAACCCGGCTGCCTTAGAAGAATCAACGACCAAGATGTTCTGCTCCATCTTCGCGGGCGAATGGACGGTCTACATCATGTCTTGGAGGCCGTCGGCGCTACCGTTTACCTTTACATTTTAAGACTTTGTTTTTACTGTTACCCTGGCGGGTAAACGCTCAATGGAGCTGTAATCCGTTCAGAGTATTAAACCTGGGAGGTGTGGTCCAGTGGAGGCATCCATTTTTGTTGAGACTTGTAACAGAACTCGTTAGTTTTCGTAATGGAATAGCCCAGCTCTAGCGCTGTTCTTGCCCTGTTCCTCGAGTTCTTCCACCTTTCCCCATTTTCTCACCATTTTTGCCCAATTCGATCTCTGTTTGATTTGATTTGTGACACTCTGCAGCGCCCTCCTCTCCGGCCTCTTCAAGCTCTCTCTGCACCTGGAGCTCCTCGTGGCCGTATCCTCTCTGCACTGCAGGGGCGCCGGAGTCCCGCCGGGTTGCGTCCCGCTTGTCGTCAAGCCGTGCGCGCTCTCGGCCGCGCCCTGCCAGGCAGGCAGGTGCATTGCCACGCCCTTGTCCGTGGGATGCTACGGGATGTGTTCGTGCAGACTGCTCTGGTGAATTTCTACGCCAAGAACAGGGATATGGAGTCTGCTGTGAGGGTCTTCCAGGAGATGCCGGTGAAGGACCCGATACCAATGAATTGTTTGATCACCGGGTATTCCAAGTCCGGGGATGTGGAGAAAGCACGGGTATTCCAAGTCCGGGGATGTGGAGAAAGCAAGAAGGCTGTTTGAGAGTATCCCTAGGAGGACATCCGCTTCATGGAATTCGATGATCACCTGCTATGCGCACGGTGGGGAATTCCGAGAAGCATTGACATTGTTTGATCGGGAGTGAGGGTGCAAAGCCAAATGCTATCACTATCACAACAGTGTTGTCCATATGCGCCAAAACTGGTGATCTTGATATTGGAAAGCGGGTAAGGGCGTTGATCGGGGAAGAGGATTTGCAGAATGTGATAGTGCACACTGCTTTGATGGAAATGTACGTCAAGTGTCGGGCTATTGACGAGGCATGTTGGGAGTTTGATCGGATGCTGCAGAGGGATGTCGTAGCATGGAGCACTATGATTGCTGGTGGTGCACAGAATGGGAGACCACATGAGTCTCTAGAGCTGTTTGAGAGGATGAAGGAAACCAATTGCAAGCCGAATGAAGTTACTCTTGTTGGTGTATTGTCTGCATGTGCTCAGTTGGGTTCTGATGAACTCGGAGAACAGATTGTGATTACATGGAGAGCCAGAGTCTGCCTCTTACCAGCTATCTCGGATCAGCTCTGATCGACATGTACACCAAGCGCGGGCACGTTGGCAGAGCTCGCAGTGTCTTCAACCGGATGGAACAGAAGGTGGTCATCGCTTGGAACTCCATGATCAGAGGCCTTGCACTGAATGGCTTCGCAGAAGACGCGATTGCCTTGTACGAAATGATGGTAGCCGATGGTGTTCAGCCCAACGAGATCACCTTCATCACGCTATTGACAGCATGCACAGCTGACTTGGTGGACCAAGGCATGGCGTTCTTCGAAGCGATGAAAAGGAAACACCATGTCTGTCCTCAAGTGGAGCACTGCGCATGCTTGGTAGACCTCCTCTGCAAGTCCGGCAGGCTGTGGGCAGCCTACAAGTTCATCTGCGACATGGAGGTCGAGCCGAACGCGGTGATCTGGACCACGCTGCTCAGCGCCTGCAGAGCGCACGCGGACGTCGAGCTCGCCGCGGGCAAGCTCCTGGCCCTGGAGCCCGAGAGCTCGTCGATCTACGTCCTCCTGTCCAACATCTACGCAGACGCCGGTCTCTGGGGCGACGTGTGGGAGATCAGGGACCCGATGAGGAGCAAAAACGTGCAGAAGCTGTCGGCTTACAGTTGGATGGAGCTCGACGGCGAGGGGCACAGGTTCCTGGTGCAGGATACATATCACCCGAACCCGAGGTCAGCTGAGATTTAGGACGTTGTGGACGGTCTGGGCTTGCAGCTGGACCGAGTTGTGTCTGATCCTGAATTAGTTTCGGAGGTGTGCTAATCAAATTACCATCAATCACAAGACATCAATGCAGATGCAGTTTTGTACTTTGCATAGGTTGGAACACTAGTGTTGAAGCCATGTGTATGTAAGGTCTGTTTGTTTTCTGTTTTTTTTTACTAGGAGCTATAAGTTAGAACAGATAGAGTTTTAGAGAAATGGTTTTTAAAGAAACTAGAAATCTGTTTCTAAAGAAAATAAACTGCTCTATTTATTTTCTACTTCTGCTGCTGTCAGAAGCTAAAAGCTAAAACAAACAAGATTTTGGAGAAGCCAGAAGATTGTTTCTAAGAAAGATAAACTAAAGCTGGGAAGCTCGCTAAGAAATGATTTTGTGAGAAACTATGTGCTAAGAAGTTAAAAATTTATTATAGAAGTCAATCGTCTATTTTCAAAAATAGTTTTTTAATCAGTTAAAAGCACAAATTTTCAAAAAAGTCTAAAAGTAGAAGGCCAAACAAACCAGTTCTAAAGTTGAAAAATTCGCTCTGACAAACTAAAAATTTATTGTAGAAACCAACGGTCTATTTCTAAAAATAGTTTTTTAATAAATAAAAAGTACAGTTTTTTTAGAAAATCTAAAAACAGAAGTTCAAATGAATAGTTTCTAAGTTTCCTGCCTAAGATATATCCATAGATTTACCTAAAAAAAAGGTATCCATAGAATTTATTATCTTTTGAGAGGAACATATCCATTGATTCGATTATAGCAATTTTGGTTAAATTGTTAGATTATTGGGCCTTAGGTAATTTTAGGCCTAACCCAGTGAAGTGAAGAACTTCGCTTTGCACCTGTCTCTTAAGCAGCCCAGTTCTTCCTTCGATACAGCACGACACGACCAGAACACCAGATTCCTTCAGCCCCCGAACCTGATCGACCGAACCAATGGAGCCGGAAGCGGACAAGGCTGCGGCGCCGGCAGCAGCCGCGGAGGCCAGCGACGATGCAATCCAAGAGGAGTCCCCAGCCCCGACCCCTGGCCCGGACGGGAAGCCCGGATCGGGTGTGGCGGCCTCACCGGAGGTGGAGGTGCAACTGTTCCGGCAGGGGCGCGGGCCGGTGGCCGTGTTCCGGTCGCGGCTAGGCGGGTGGACGCAGGACCAGCTGGAGGTCGGCGACATCCTGGAGCAGCACGGCCTCAAGTCCGTCTTCGCCTTCGACCCCGCCGCCCGCACCCGCGGCGTCGCCATCCGCTTCCACCCCCGCAACGGCCGGTCCCTCCTCACCTACGCCCCCGGCTCCACCATCTTCCTCGACGGCGAGCCCAAGGTATTCATAGGAGTAGCACCCCCCAACACCACCGCACATCAATTCCCCTTCATTTTACTTGCATCTTGATCTAACAATTGCTTTGCGTACCTTGTTGTCTACAAGGTTAGCATTAGGAGGTCTCATACGATGCATTTGCCTCTTTTATGGTTTAGGATTCTTTGCTGAAACCCATAACAAAGGTGATGATTGGGGTCGCTGCTATGACGGCAGTAGCTGCAGTGTTATTGAAGGAGGCGAAGATGCCCGAGTGGCTTCAGGCGTCCAGGCTCGGCACCGTAAACTTCCCACCATGGGTGCTGGCTTGCATGGTCATCGTGTTCATGAGGCTCCGGAAGAGAACCAAGGATGTCATGAAAAAGTTTGGCTTGGCTTCATGAGGTAGCAACAGCTTCACCTTTAATTTGGGATTCTGATTGGAACAAGGAATTCGTTGAGTATTCTGTCTAGACTCAATGTTACTCTCAAGAATTCAAGTGAATTGTAATAGGTGCAACTTATAGCTGATAGACCGTGACAAAAATTTTATAATAGTGCTTTAAAAGTGTGATATAAGTTTCTACTATAAATTATAGGCATAGCTATCTGTGTTTTGGTGGCTCTGTTATCTCTGGTACAAGGCAATAATCAATAGTTTTGATAAGAATAAAATACTACCTATTTATATTAAGTTACTGTTTGAAATACTATATACTATTACAAAACTTCATGTTAAGAATAAGATTAATCAGAAGTCAGAGCATTATTCATGAATCATGACGCTGATATTTTCCCGTAAAAGCTTCTAGACTGTCTGTATCTGGATATAAGCATGTCATGCGATGTGCTGCAGCCTTGAAAAGGAACCCACAACTTCCGACTTCGTTCATCTCTTGGTTATTGAATTTTGACTTGAGCTGTAATTAAATTTTCTGCAGGCTGTCTAGTGTTGATGGCTAGCACGCTGTGCTTCTGTCTGCTCATTCCAATGTCATCAATATAGGGGATATTCACATGTAATATTGATGTCTTTTTATTTGTGGAGAATGAATGCATCTTAAAGAGAATTGAGTTGACCTTGTGTTGAACATGTACTCAATGTTGCCCCCCCCCCCCCCTTCTAATTGTATGAGGTGTGCAGGACAGCACGAATAAGAATAGAGACCAAGTCAGTATCTGTTCCTCTTCCTTGCAAATTATCTGTCCTGGTTGGTTTTTGAAGGCTGTCCTGCAATTCTTTACCTGCTGCAGGTAACCTCATGTTCAGACTCGGAGCATCAGTTTACATATAACACGTTCCTTCGTGTGCCGTTGATGCTTTTCCAGCAGATCAGAAAACTGCGAAAAATATTTATTGATCATGTGGCAATACGCTTCAATGTGTATAGCATACTAATTTCATAGAGTTGCAGATATCAGAATCTATCTCCCTTAACTTGTATCGTGAATCTGCTTAGATTTGTTGCTGCTCTGCCTATCAGTGCTAAATTGCTAGGTCATCAAAACAAACAATGGTAGGAATTTCAGTTAACTGATAGCAAAATAGCAAGTGATCCTGCAGTGCAGGGGTTCGTCACCCATCCTTTGATGATTGAAATATATCACCCAATTCCCTGGCAATCCGTGCACTGGCAGGATAGTTCATTAGCTCAAAACTCAGTCTGCATCTTTGCAAGTACCCCACAAAAAGAGTCTTGTTGATTCTTATGCAGGCGCATAATTTCTTTTTACAGGGTGTACTAGGATTTGGGAGTATTTCAAAGTATTATTTGACCACTAATTTCTCTTACAATATACGAAAGCAATATCTTATTAGAAGATATGTGAAATACGAATCTATTGATATATCTTTTGTACATACACACAATTTGACGAAGTTTGACTCTTTTTAAATCCTAATGCATCTTGTATTTTGAAACGGATGGAGCATTTTACTTGGGCAGATGCACCATTTGATATGTATTTCTGTATTCTAATGTATCAATCTTGCTACCTAAATGTGAATGGACCATCAAAATTGAACGGGAACAGAAAAAAAATATCACCAGTAATCCTTACAGGAACACGCTCCATTCTTGAAATGGTGAAACCTATTCCTATCTCTCATAACAATCTCCCTGTTGAAGACCTTAGATATCAACTTGGTATAATCATGGCAGTCCTTGCATACTCTCAGGTTCTTCACAATCCTAATTTCCACACCTTCCGGCAACGCGATCAAGCCAAAGGCAAGTGCCAGCTTCTCACTATGCAAGGAGATTGCACCCTCTTTCTCCTCTTCCTCGATATCAAACAGCACCTCCTTTGTGTTTGCAGCGTACCCATGTAGTCTCAGCCTTCGAATCATCTCAGCAAGCATCATCTCGATCTCCTTGTACCTTGGGTGTGACTTGCCTCCAACAAAGAACTCATGCACCTTGCCATCAACCTCTATGGCACTCCACCCTGGCACCTTCTTGACTCCCTTGGCCTTCATCACGCCCCGAGTTCTGCTGACACCCTTCCAGTCCTGTGATTCCGCATAGATGTTAGACAGCAAGACATGAGCCGCATCGTTTTTGGACTCAATTGCCACCAGCTTGTCCATTGCATATTTGCCCAACTCAATGTTATTGTGAATCCGAGAAGCGTTGAGCAGTGCTCCCCACACACCTTCGTGAGGCTGCACTGGCATGGCGTTGATGAAATTGACAGCATCATCTAAACGCCCTGCTCGACCATAGAGATCAACCATGCAGCCGTAGTGTTCAAACCAAGGATCAACTCCATGCTTGCACTTCATTGAGTCGAAGCATGCCCGTCCCTCTTCTACCAACCCAGCCATGGAGCATCCACGGAGCACAGCGACGAAGGTGACACCGTTAGGCTGGATCCCTGCACTCTGCATGCGCTTGAACAGCTCAAGGCACTCCATACCCATGCCGTTCATCGCAAGGCCACTGACAGCACTGGTCCAAGTGTACACATTCCTTTCGCTCATGTTCTCAAACACCTCCATGGCAGTCGCAACTGCACCGCACTTGGAATACATATCCACGAAGGCGGTGCCCAGCGTGACAGACACCCGCATCCCACGGCTGCGCACATACCAATGCACCCACTTGCCGCGTTCCAATGCGCCCATCTGCGCACAGGCAGTGAGCACAGACACAAGAGTGGCCTCCCCGACGGCAGCGCCAGCCTTCAGCATTTCATCAAACAGCCTCAGCGCCTCCCTCGACCTGCCCACGTGCACGTACCCCGCGATCATGGCGTTCCACGCGACATGGTCCCGCCGCGGCATTCCGTCGAACAGGTCGCGCGCGGCGTCCACGTCGCCGCCGGCAGCAAGCGCTCCCACCATCGCCGTGACGCACACGACGTCCGGGCTCGCGATCTCCGCGAAGGCGGCCCGCGCGGCGGTGACATCCCCGAGCGCAGCGTACATCGAGACGACCCCGCTCTGCACGTGCGGGTCCACCGCGTGCCCCTGGCCGACCGCGGCCCCGTGCGCGGACACCGCGAGCAGCCTCGCGTCCAGCCCCAGCTCGGGCGACACGGGCCTCGCTGCCGCCGCCGCGGCCGTGGCCAGGGCGGTGGCAGCGCGTACGAGGAAGGTGAGGGAGTAGTGGTCGGGCGGGAGCGGGAGGTCGCGGAAGGCGGAGAAGGCGAGGTGAGGGCGCGGCCCGCGGGCGAGCGAGCGGAGGAGGGCATTGTGGGCGAGCAGCGTCGCGGGGCATTTGGGAAGGATGAGGCGCGCGTAGGAGAGGTGGGTGGGCGAGGAGGAGGCGAGCGAGGCGAGGAAGGCTGCGTGGTGGGACGGGGAGGCGAGGCAGCCCGAGACGAGGAGGTGCGCGTGGAGCGCGCGGAGTTGGGACGCCGCGGCGAGGGACGGGAGCAGCGTGGCCGGGTCGCGGAGCAGCGGCAGCATCGGGTTGGGTTTGTGGTGCCGGACGCGCGCGCGTTCCCGTTTTGAAGCGCTCGGAGAGTTGGGCCAACGGGAAGGGGCTGCCGTGCCAGAGTGCCGGGTCTGAATCCAACGCGCGCTCTGGCCGCGCGGGTGTGTGTCACGCCCGTTTGAATTTGTGCCGCTCAGCCCAAAATCTCAGTCACGACCCAACCCCAGCGCAGCCCAGCCCGCTCCTCCTCGCTCTCGCTGACAGCCGGACCCTACCCGTCAGCTTCAACCTCGCACCAGCGCCCGCAACCATCGCCCCACCTCACCCGATTTCGCCGGCACGCGTCCAGCCACCCGTGCCTACGATCTCCGCAATGGTTTGCACGTCCCGATGATTTAAGATGCGTCGCAACCCTGCGTTTTCTCCGCCCCGCGCCCCCTCAGCCAGTTCCCGGACTCCATTGCTGCTGCCACCGAGCTCGCCGAGCACCATCCGCCGCACCCGAGCTTCCCCCTTCGCGTCTAAGGCCGTCACCAGCTTCGCTGAAGCACGAGGGATCCATTTCACCGCTCGCCGACGCCTCCCCGCCGCCGGAGTCGCCGTTTCGCCGAGCATCGGTAAGGCCCGCCGCCACCTCACTGTCGATAGCGTTAACCGAAGCTCCCTGCAGCAAATTGACCCTCTTTCTGGCACCACATGCTCCCCAGGAAGCTTCTCCGGCCGTCGGTTTCGTTCCTCCGTCGCCGTAGCCATTTCTCTCCAAGCTCCGACCTCCGCCACCGTTCTTCTCCGTCGCCGACCACCGCAGAGGCCCCGCCGACCGTCGAGAACCCACTGGTGAGACTCCCCGTCGCCGTCTCATTCTATTGCGCCAAAAATCGTTGAGTTCGGTAGACTGTAGCGGTAGATCGAGCCTCGCCGACAATGCTCCGACGAAACCCGCGGCGGTGCCGCGTCCGCCAGCCCCTGTCACCGCCCCTCCCTCCCCAAATGACTAGAACCGTTGGATCCCACATCGTCGCCCCAGATTAGATCGGCTGAACCCCGTACCCCTTCGGTTCACCGTAGACCCGTGAACCCAGTCTTTGGTACTGGTCCACCGCCCGGTTAGCAGCCCCGAAGACGCCACGTCGGCATTTGCGCTGAGTCAGCAGCCGCGTAAACTGACACATCAGCCACCGAGCTCAGTCAGTCTATTGACGCAATAAATAGATTTTCCAGTAAAAAATAATTCCGTTATTCCCAGAAAATAGGTAATATTGCATTTTGGCCCCCGAACTTTTCTGTTTTCATAAATATGCCCCTGGTTAGTTCTGTTTTATGCTTTTAGGCCCCTGAATTTCTGGATAATTACAAATAGATCTCTGAATTTTACATATAGGTCCCTAGAGTTTTCTATTTTTACAATTTAGTCCATGTAATCTTTCAAAAAAAAGCCCCTGCTGATTAAAACTATCATAACTTTTTCATACGAGCTCTGATTTAGGAGATTTTTGCGCTCACGAGATCGTAGCAGCGTGTATTGTCCATTAGTAACCTTTTTAGAGTGATTTGCCTCTGTTTTGTGTGCTGTAATTAGCTGTTGTGTTTATTTACTTTCCGGTGTGCGCAATTGCTTTAGGAGACGAGCAGTGTGTCAGCTTACAAGATCAGGCATTCGAAGACTTTGATCAACCTGCATTTGAAGGCAAGTGTTCTTGACCACTTTGACACCATTGTAGGATATTGTAGTTTTATTTTCCCTAGATGCATGCTTGTTTAATATTGAATCCCATGGTTAGGGTTTTACTAGAATTTGTGTGACATTTCCTTGTAGCCTTTGAAGGGTCATGGAAAATAAAATGGGTAGCTATGCTAGTGCTGTCTGGGTTGAAGTAAATATCAATCTTGATTAATGTTTATGTAACAATAAATTGGGTATGATAATCTTGTAGTAACATGGAATAGGGATACTAACTGGATGGCTAGTTTGAGGTGTAGCTGCACAGCAGGGTTGTGTTTGTTCCTGTGTGGGATCCTAAGGACCGATTTGTGAAGCCTGTTATCCGACATAACAGCACAACCACGAGACCTATATGGGTACGGCCTGACCAAATAATTAGTTGCTCTTCATATTTTGTACGCACCAGTGGACGGTTAAGTGGCATAAGAGAGAGCCTCTGTAGTGGATGAAATCCTTGTTAGCAGTGAAACCTTAATGGATGCATATAGATTCGGTGGCGCTTTGTAACAGCCTTGTAGTGAGACCCCGGCTCCACACCCCAGAAGTGTAAAGCAAAACGAGAATCGCGACTCGTGGGTAAAGTGTGCAAACTCTGCAGAGTAATAAAACTGATCGATCAGCCGTGCTCACGGTTAATAGCGGGCTTGAACTTCTTCATAATTAGTGGGGATCCTAAGTGGCTGGTTTGGGTAGTCGGGTGGTGGAACCCCCGATGAGTCAGTAGCCGGATATGTGATATTTGGTGAGTCTGGTAGTCGGATGGAATCCGATGAGTTATGTTCCTTTATTGTTGGAGTCACAACCTAGTAATTAGGTTGCTAAGTCTTTTGAGTCCTAGTTTAGTTTGGTATAATTGCAGTTATCCCGAATCAAGCTTTTCCTTGTCATAAAGCATGTATGTCATGTTTTTCCCTCACTTGCTGAGTACTCTGTGTACTCACGCTTGCCTTCTCCTAACTTTTGGATGCTGCTCAGAAAGCGAAGCTTTCGAAGACCTTCCGGACGATGGTGCTGAGTTCTAGGTGAAGGAAGGTGTCGCTCTGAACACCATATTATAGGCTGGCATTCCCCCGGACAACGCCTGTGGATGGATGAAAGTCCTGCTGCCGCTTGAAGATCTATTAGTGTTTTCTTTTAGACCTGCGGGTCCTTTTGTAAGGAATGTTTTCGTTATTAATGACACAGTTTATGTTATCACTGATGATGTCACTGCATGTATGGAAACTTGATCCTGGCATACATGTGGAATACATCCGGTTTGTTCCCTTGAAAACCTGGTGTGACAGAGTGGCGGCTGCCGCTGCTGTAGTCTCCTGAAGCGCGTACTGCTCGTCCGCGATGCTCGTCGTACGCCACATCCCACATGCGCCTGTTGTTGCTGCCCCTCGCGCCGGTGGATGCCGGGCAGGCATCCCGCCGCATCCGGAAGCACCGGCGTCTGCGCGATCGGCGTCGTTGCTACCACCGTGCTGGTGTTCCCCTGCTGTGATCGTGATCAAGGACATCTCGCTGCCTGATCGCCTGCCTGCACCTGCGTGGCTACGTCCTTGGTGATGTACTGAACGTCGGGCTCCTTGTGTTCTCGGCCCTGCTCGGCCTCTACTACTGGCCATGTCCTCGACAGCGTGTATTGGCGTTGTAGAAGATGGCTTGATGCCTTGTCAGTCCCAGAAAAAGATATGATGCTTTTGGTGCTCAGGTGTGTTTAACTTCACAAAATTCTGTTTCGGAAAAAATCCATTTTACTTTCTTGAACTATATTAATGGTGTAGATAACTTCTGAATTTTCAAACCATCCATTTTACTTCTCTGAAGTTTCAATACCGGATCACTTAACCCCTTGGAGTGATTTCTTGATGACGTAGATGTCATGTCGCTTGGTTTTTTGCCACGTCAGCCCTCCTTTTCTTTTCTTTTCTTTTCTTTCTTTTTCTCTTTTCTCTTCTCTTCTTTCCTTCTCTTTCTTTTTTTTTTCCTTTCTCCACCGAAGCAGAGAGAGGTAAAAGCGGTGGCTCAGCTGGGCGGCGGCCGAAGGCGCGCAGAGGAGGGGATGCCTGGTGTAGGCTCCCCAGAGCTCGGGAAGGGGATGGTACCCGACGGTGAGGCCACACCCACGCGCGCATGAGCTCGCGGCTTGAACGGTGGGGCAAAGCCTTGGGCCGTCGGTGGCCTCCCCGCTCTGGCACTTCCTCGATTGAGGCGGCACGCGCACGAGCACCGCCTCGATGAGGGGAGGTGATGCCCTTACCGAGGGGGCTCGGAGGGAGCCTGAGGTGGGCTTTCCTCGGCAGGAGGTGGCACACACAGTAGCGGCCTGGGTCGGAGGGGAAGGGGAAATGGAGAGGGGAGAGGAGGGGTACGGGTGGTGTATGTGCTCACCAAGGGTGGCGCAGAGGGCGAGGGCAGCGTGGTTGGGGCCCGCGGAGGTGGTCGGGGCGTGGTCGTGGTCGTGATCGCCACGGGGGTGGTCGAGGCTGCGGCTCGAGGCGGCAGGCCAGCGGTGGCGCGATCTTGGGCTATCGGGACAGCAGAAGGGAGAGCAGAGAGGGGAAGCAGCGCCGTAGAGGAAGGAGGCTAGTCGGGTCAGCTTGGCGGCGACGCGTTTGCGGGCGACGAGGCGCATGGGCGAGACCGACTGGCTGGACCTGCTGAGCGGCGTGGCGCGCTCGTGATTGCCCGTGCCGAGAGGGTCAACAAGGGAGGTCGCACGGGAGGACGCACCGGAGGCGACATCGGCGGCACAGGAGGGCGTGGGCAAGGAGTAGAGGGAGAGAGTGTGAGAAGGAAGATGATGAGGTGGTCGTCATGTGGCAAAAAAATCAGGTGACGTGGTGTCCACATCATCAAAACTACTTAGTGAAACCACTTCAGAGGTTAAATGATCCAGTATTAAAATTTCGGGAAATAAAATAAATGATTTGACATTTAAAGAGTTATTTAGACCATAGAATAGTTCGAAGAGTAAAATAGATTCTTTCCTTCGGTTTCTAACGCCATCCGTTTCTAACGCCAATGCTCTGGCTTAGAGGGTTTCTGTTCATGCACAGGTGTTACCATGACTTTCACCGTGTCAGAGATGCCGCAAATGGGCTCGTCAGGTGCACGATTATTCCTGTGCTTCACCGATGAAAGAACAGTGGAATCCGGTGCATTACCGGACAAGACTCTGCAGGGCTAGCATGTCCATTTCACATTGTAAACTGCCGCACGCTTTAGCCTATGGATCGTGTTCTTTTTGTACAAGACCTCCTGGAAGGGACCAAGTTTATAGACATGCATCAGGGTTTCAGGAAAAAATAAAGTTTGCAAACATGCAAGGAAGAGCATGAGGGTGTAAGGCCAAAGGAGATGCTCTCTGAATCCCTGGCTCCCTGCAAGATCAAGATCATAATGTGTTACCTGCAAACTTGCAAGGACTGCCAGCTACATCTGCAGGGCGAAAAACAGCACTGACATAAGTCCGACAAAGTTGTTTTCCTGTAGGGTTAAGCCCACTTGAAGTGCATCTCTGAACAAAACAGAAACAGCGTAGTACGTACACACTAGCCCAAACAGTATAGTACACACAAGTCCAGTAAACATGCTAGATTCTCATCCAAAACGCATCATAAAATCAAAGAACAATCGCATCATAGAAAACTGCACCATTTTATCACGGGTCCTCAAACATTAGCATCTCCGAATATTTTTAGACAAAATTACATTGTCTCCTTTTTACTGGCATCTTTTTTAGAGTATCCTTTACCAGCATCCTAACTTGTAATGCAGTATCATGTAGTTCTCTTGTTCGAGAAAAACGAGCATCTTAACTGAAGACTTCAGTTTGATCCATGCAAACAAGATTGCGTGAGCTGTGGTAAAGATAAAAGGAGAACAGCCTGGGGGCACTCTGCCTGCTACAGAATGGCTACCTGCTTGCTTGCAAGGGTTGGAAACCTCAGCTTCTTTCTTTCACAGGGAGAGGACATCTGGTGAAGAGCATAAAGAGATGCAGTAAACCGAAGGCCTTTGGCAAAGAAGATGCACCGCTGCTAATTATGGAAAAAAATGCCATGGTCTCAAAGCAAGTTTCACCGAAGCACTCATTCCGACTTTTGGCCCAAAATTGAAGAAGCAAGGCAAATCCGATGCACTGTTCATGTACCAACCGTCTCTTCGTTGCTTGCTCCACAATTAACTTCTTTATTCTTGCCTTCTACTTATCAGCTTCGTAGGAACGGTGCATTGCATTGCAGAATTGCAGGAAGCTGCAGCAAAGTTTCTTTTCCCAAGAAAATGACATCAAACCTGAAAGGACACAAATAAATGCTGATGAATTGGGATTTGGGTAGTAGTATATGTTAGTGCAACTCATTGTGAATTGCAAAATATGGTATTAAAATACCGGGCGTACATAATTCCTAGTAGAAAGATCGCCATTTTTCGCTCGGGTGTAAACAGTTCAGACAATGTCCGGAAAGAAACGAGCAGATAACCGGGATATTTTTACGTTGAAAGTATATCTAGTTTTAAGTGTGATTTTAATAATTAATGATAATATATATGGACTAACAATGATATCAAGAATTATTAATAAGTTGTTCTATAGATGATGCACGGTAGAGATATGCATCAAGACGAATGATCTCTAAGTGATACTCGGGTAAGTGATGACAATACCTATAGACTAACAATTATATTGAGAATTTTTATTAAAATTATTTCATAGAAGATGCATAAGAAATGAAGCATTGATTCGTTGAAGAGTGCCATAAGAATGCATCGTTGTCATTGAGCTCTTAATGATGTTCATGAGATGAATGAGAAGCTTAAAAAGATTGATAATAAAGAGTAAATGCCAAGTTACTTGTGAAGATCAAATGACTTAAGGTATAAAATTATCAATTAGATTTTATGGACTAACTCATGTGCTTTGTGCTTGAGGGTGAGTTAGGGTTAGGTTCTATAAGAAGTTATGAATTGAATTGAGATATTCAATATGCCAAGTTGGAAAAAATAAAATCAAGACAAATTTAGTGGATAACTTGTGTGCTTAAATCTTGTGGTTCATGCCTAAGTAGTGAACCGTATGAAGATGATGAAAAGATAGAAGTCTTCTATGCTTGATGCATGGGAAGCAATCAAGTAAACTTTATCAAGCTTTCGGAAGATCAAGTGAAGATTAAAATGAAAGTAAGAATGATCATCGTTATCAAGCTTAAGTAAAGAGTAGATGGTAAGCCTTGAAGAGCTATGAGAAGAGTCGGGACTAGGATGATGTGTTCGTCAAGTCCGCAGGATTGCTCAAGACAAAGGTATAATTAGAATAGGTTTTCTAGTTTTGCCGATCTCAAGGAGTTTAGTTGGAGACCGGGTTATAGGATTGATAGATGTACTATCAAGAGGGACTGCTGAAAGTGTTGCTCGATTGTTGTGTCGAGTGCTCAAACCACGTGTTTAGTGCGGGATGGGTTTGTATTGAGAGTTCGCTTTAGGAGTCCGGTGTCGAAAGTGTGAAAGTGTCCAAATTGGGTTTTGGAGTGTTCCTAATTTGATCAAATGTGTTTGAGTTTATGAATTCAGTAGGGATATGTAGCTCTCTGAATAAGCTTTTTGTAGAATTCAAAATCGTCAAAATCGGACATCGGAGTAAAAAGTTATCGCCGTTTTAAGAGGGTCTGCTATGTTGAAATCGGAAGTTCCGATCCTAGAATCGGAAGTTCCAATGTCAGTCAAAATAACCGGTGTTTTAAAATTTCAAGCTCTCGAGAAGTTGTTGTTTGAATCGGAAGTTCCGATATTTTTGTTGGAAGTTCCGATACGAGTCGGACTTTCTGATGTTCAGAAGTGTCGGGGCTCTCGGGTTTGGATAAATGTTTAATCGAAAGTTCTGATTTGGCAATCGGAAGTTCCGATGTGTGTTTTTTCCTACATCTAGGTTGGTTTGTGTTGTTCAAATCTGTTATTTTGAACTAATAGGAAGTTTCGATGTGGATATCGGAACATCTGATGCGTGCTTGAAAAAGGCTGCAATGGCTAGCTTTTGACCATTTGGATTCTTGGGATTGGAAATTCCGATCTAGGGATCAGAAGTTCTGATTAGGACAAAATCTGTCCAACGGCTAGTTTTTCAGAGTGAGTATTTACACCCCTTGGTCTCATTTCGTGGGGCTGGTTGCTTAGAGGGCTTTGTGTTGCTTTTTGAGGTGTTTTGAACTTAGTGTTCCACCTTAAGTGCTCCCATTCTCTCTCTAACAAGATTCGGTGAAAATCAAGTCTTGGTAGCTTAGTGAGTAGAGAGAGGTGTGTGGTGCTCTGGTAGCCTACGGATTGTTGCATAGGTTGCATGTGTTTGAGCATTTGGTATTGATCGTGCTCAAGTTTGGGAGTTTGTTACTCTTGGAGACCATCGTCTCCTAGACGGCTCGGTGGTGTGATTGTCGACGATCTCCTCAAGTGAAGATTGTGATAAGGCCCAAAAGTGGTTGTGAAACTCACCATCTTCAGAGCGGAGGAAGAATTGACCATAGTGGAGACAAGGAGTACATATGTGCAACTTCGTGGGGAAAATGGTTGAAAAAGACTCAGCTCAAGTGTGACCGAGCTTCCTCAATAGAGACATAGTATATTGGTGTATATCCGAACTTTGGTAACAAACTATTTGTCTTCGTGTTTACTTACTCTTGTGCATTACTTTGATATCCATGCTTGTATATTTGTTTGTATGTGCATAGAGTTAATTTCGTGATTCTGAAATATGTTGTTTTAAGATTAGAGTTATCTTGTTTGATTTGAATAATCTTTGTCTCACCCTACGATTGTAAGCTTCATATTGGTTTAATGTGTTTGTACACTAATTGAGCCTAGTATATTTACATTTTTCACTTGTAAAAAATTTGTTAGTTTATTTCCGTTACAAGTTTAGGCCAAATAGTAAAAAGGGTGAAGTTTTTGTTAAAACGTATATTCACTCCCCTCTAGGTAACATCATTGTCCTTTCAATTGGTATCAAAGTCAAGTCTCTCTTTTTTAGGCTTTACCGCATAGAGAGTAAAGATGTTAACTATTTGATTAGTGTATATAAATCCACTCCTATTAGATGACTCTAATTATTTCAAATGGAGTACTCACTTGCTTAATATTTTTAGGCCTATAGGTTCTTAAATAGAGCGAGTTGTAGATGTGAGCATTTCTGCTCCTAGTGATAAACTCTTATCATTTGATGAGGAAGAGAAATGCATAAATCTCAATGCTCAGCTACTAATACTTTATTTAATGCTTTGAGCGAAGATGTATTTAAAATGACCATGCCGCTTGAGGATGCTCATATCATTTGGACAACGCTTAAAGAAAGATACGACAAGCCCAAATGGGATGAGAAGGTTCTTCTTCTGGAGACGTCATTTGGAGAGTTCTCTACTTCATCATCACCTCATGAAGAGCACCAAATGATTTCCTCCTTTGTCTAAGAGGATGTCATTTTGTCATCCAATTCACCGATTGACATATTCGAGTAAGGTAATGATATGGTAAGTGGGATTAGTAAGTGCTCAAATCTTCTTTTGGACTTTAACAACACTAGTAGTGAAAATTCCATATCCACTTATGTTGTTAATCCTTTCATATCATATAGTGCAAAATTGCCTATATATCATGATGATATAGTTAATTGTCCTCATTGTAATGCATCTATTTCTATTAGTATTTGTGAAACTAATATTTTGAAAGAAATAGAAGCTTACTTGAGACAAGGCTTAGCTGGAAAGGCATCAAGAAAAATCAAGAAGATATGTCCACCTAAGAGAAGATCAAGGACAAACAAGATTTGCTATACATGTCGTCAATATGAACATTATAGTATGGATTGTCCTCAACTTGGAAGTGAAGCTTCAACTTCCTCAAGATGCTCATCGTCTCACTCTGATGCACAAATATGTCTTATGGAAAAAGGTAAAAAGAAAGTAGTAAGTGAGGTTAATAATATCAATGCTAGTTTTAATACTAGTGATAGTGATAAACTTGGGTTTGATCTTTTGAGAACAAATCATATACCTAAAATGATCAAGCTCATGAACATAATAGAAGGCAAAGAGAAAAACCTCGAGAGGCAAGAGGAATAGCTCATTGAGAAAAATAGAAGAACTTAATGCCTTAAATGAGAAATATGAAGAACTTAAAGAATCTCATAGTTCTTTATCTATTCTTTATGGGGATCTTAAAGTAAGTATATTTCTTTGATTGATAAATTAGATGCTATGCCTCTAGTGGATTTAGAAAAATCTTGTCCTAATTGCAATGGTTTATCTAAGGATAAATCCACTATTTCTCCTATTAATGATGTTTATGCTTCTAACTCTATTTCTCATGTAGCATCTATGGAGAAAGAAGATATTGAGATAAGGGCTTAACTAGAAAAGTTAACTAGCAAGTATGTAGAACTACAAAAGGATTATGATGAGCTCTCGTGCACTCATAAAAATCTTATAGCTTCTCATACCAAGCTAGAAATAGTTCATGAGGTAATTCTCACAAAGGTAAAATCCTATAAACCTCATGTGGATTCTATATCCCATGATGAATTATCTATTATTTCTTATTGCTCTAACATTAATGTATCCTCTAGTTTCACTTATGAGTTTAATTTTGTGTAGGAAATAAAGGAGCTGAAGACCAAGTCACTTCTTTGAAGAAAGATGTGATTATGTGCTTCAAAGGGAAGACCACTTTAGATGAGATGCTTAAAGACCGAATGCATCCATAAGATAAAAGTGGACTTGGATTCAATTATAGCAAGAAGAGCAAGTCCAACAATGCGAAAAAGAAGAGTCAAGGTCAAAAGAAGATCACGCACTCATCACTTGCTTCAAGTGCAAAAAATTAGGTCATCATATTAGAGAGTGCCCTTTGAAGAAGAAGAAGAAGAAGAAGAAAAGAGCTTTGATCAAGAAACAATAAGACAAGAAGTCTATGAAGGAAGAAGCTCCTTCATCATCAAGAGATCAAGTTCTCATCAAAATGACCAACATTAAAAGAAGAGGCCCCAAGATATTTCAAGATCATACAAGCAAAGGGGTCAAATAAATGGTCATCAAGATAAGAAGCCTTAAGTAAAGAGGCTTGGCGGCAAAATATGCTACACATGCCGTAAGAAGAGACATTTATCTTCATCATGTCCCCAAGGTACTCATTCTATGCCTCTCATTGTCAATAAAAATTATTTGCTTAGAAATGATGAAATTGGCAATATGTTTGCCAAATTTATTGGTACTCTATGTGGCTTGAAGAATAAAAAGGTCATTTGGGTTACCAAGCCTATTGTGATTAATGTCTTAGGACTCAACAATATTGGGGACCAAAAATCTCAAAATTTATCAATAAGTGAAATAGAGGGTATTGGAGACTTAGCAAATTGTTTAAAAATTTATCTAATTGATTAAAGAGCCAAGTTATGTGAAATTATAATTATTATCTATCCAATGTCACTCTATGAAGGTAACTTTCTATCATGATGCCTTAAATTTATATCCTTCATCATTGTGTTAGATTCATTATTCTACACAATTTTTGGAATTTTCCATATATCGGAATATCCGATCCTTGTATCAAAACATCTGATAAATGGAATATCCGATATTTGTATCGGAACATCCGATTTGTTTTGGGCTGTAGCATACCTGGTAATTTACATATATCAGAACATCCGATTGAAATATCAGAACATCCGATCTTATCTTTAAGTTACCCTAAAACCTGGTATTTTACATTGATCGGAATATCCGATTGGTACATCGAAACATCCTATATGTCCAGAAACATTGAAGGTTCATAGCCCTTTTGTATGTGTAGGCTTTGTATCTATGCTTGTTTTAGAGTTTGTGCTTATACTAGCATGTGTATACTTTATTGCAATTTTTCTATGCTTGCTCTTTTTATATCCATGCATGATTGCTTGCTAAATGTGCTATATTTTGTTTGTAGCGCATCTAGCTTTTTTTACTGACTAGTATGTATAGTCATATAACTAGTATGGGTAGGATGCATTGCGCATTAATTTGTTGATTGTGTGGTTTTGGAGCCTTATTCGATCTTACTCGTCTTTATTAAATGCTATTTGGCTCTTTGGAGAAAATAATGGATTATCACATAATAGGGGAGTATTATACTTTGTGCATCTTAAATTCACATAAAATATGAATATTTGAGCAATACCATTTAGAATTGATATAATTGTTTATCTAGAATCTATGTGGTTTTTCAAGCTCATATAAAGCTCAATCTCGTAAATATCCATTAATTGATCCACATTTGATTTTAATTGAAATTTGAGATTCTTGGTACTTATTTAGTGATCTATTTAATCTCAAGATCTTATTTGATCCGAATGAGATCAATTCAACTATGATTTTTATGTGTTTACTTATGATAGTTGATTTTGCGAAGAATGCTTTTAAAACATGGTGCTTAATTTCTAAACATCCTTCACATGCTTCTTTGAAAGAAAGTTGAGCTATGCCATTTTTGAAATATCATCTTGTGATATTCGTATATACCATTGTGTCCTTACAATTGGTAGTGATACAAGTGATAGTATTTGTTGATCATCTTCCTTTCAATTTTTGTTTCTAGTGATTTCTTTATTTGTGAAAGATTTTCTTTAACTCCAAAAGGCAAGAAAATAAGTTTATGGAAGCTTTCTATCTCAATGCTTGAATCATTATCTATATATTTGCTTGAGATAAGTTTTTGAGCAAATATGCAATTTGTTTGCTCTATGTTTATTATCTTTTCTTAGTTTATTTGTTGAACTTTGTGAAGTGATCATTTGTTGATCTTTTATCTTAGATGTAATTTGGAAACCATTTATAATATTTATCTCTAAATTGGTATCTTTATGGCTTATTTGCTATTTTTTTTAAAATTGTATCTTTATTAGATCTTGATGTGATAAATATGCTTGTTAAATGTAATTGTTAATATTCATAGAATGTTTGTTTTCTTTGATCCAACATATATAGTAAACCTCTTTCAAGAGCTCTAAATGGCTAAAAGGTGCATAGAGTTTTCATTTGACTTCAATTGATATATGGTTTCAATGCTTTCAATCTATCAATTGGTACGGATTTCAATTGGTATTAATTTCTTATTAATATGCACCGTTTATAGGAGAGTTTACTCTTTGTGTTGAGATTTTTGTCAACCTCTTCAGACCTAATGAGTTTGAGAACCAAATTGTACTTAAATGAGTTTTAGGTACAATGGAGATACATTGAATACTTGGGCTAATCATAATGAAGGTTCTTCTAAATAGAAGATCATTTCAATTGGACTTTCATGAAGAAAGTATCTATCTCAATTGGTATTTATAAAGAAGATCGTCTTCTTCAATTTCAATTGGAATCAAAAGGAAGTATCATATCAAAGTAGTGGCTAGTAAGGATGAACAAGTTACCGAGATGAACAAGTCACCGAAATTAAGTAACTTGTTCTTAATTCATGTATTTAAATGTCAAAGATTCAATCTTGTGTAGATTGTATCATAGCATGAAAATGACTTGTGAAAATTTATTTTTCATGCAAGTGCTTAAAAATCTCTATATTACAAATATGAGCAATTTGAAGTAGCATATTTTTTTGGAACTCTATAATCATGTTTATGATTCATACAGTCTCAAATATGCAAAAGAATTCATTTCAAATGCTTAGTTGCTCCTATATACAATATTGATTAATAAAAAATTGCAAACTCCTTTGCTTGAGGTTTTTAGTCTGTTTTAAATGGCTTTATTGAATATGTAGCTTTATGAGATATTGACACTTTGTGATAAACAAGATATTCGTTATAATGTCAACTATTTTGTTATGTTCAACTTGGAGCCTGATCCAAAACACAAGTGCATTCTCTTAAAGGTATCCAATTGATATGTTTTAGATATTTATTTCGGACTCATGCTTAACTTGTCTTTAATTGAAGTTGTTTAAATTGATATCTATTTCAATTGACATCTCTTTCATATGAAAATCTAAGGCATACTCAATTACAAGGCATATCCAATATATCATCTTGTTGATGGAGATTTTCAATTGGTATCTCATGTGGATATTCAATTGATATATTTTGGAATTTTAAATTGGTACCTTTTACAATTCTATTTGATATCTTCTTAAATTGGTATCCCTTTAACCTCTTTTGGCATCTCTTTAAACCCCTTTTGATCCATTGTATAGCATGATCTCCTTATATAGTTCATAATTGGATAAATGTATTTGGTTTCACTCAAATTATGAGAAATACACATATCATGAGGAGATACACTATACATGGTAATGCATTAGCCTTTGATGATTCCTTTTGTGGGATAGAGCTAATGTGCTTTGGAGGAAAATTTCTCTTTTTGGTAAAGTCCTTCAAATTTCTTGCCAAGTTGACATCAATTGGGGGGGAATTCGTTTTGATGATTCTATTTTGGCATTGATGTCAATTAAAAGAGAATTTGGACTAGACGTTATATTTTGTAAGAGTGTTTTACTCATAGAGGAGAATTTACTTATGGAGGAGAATTTGTAATAGATGTTATGTTTGTAAAGAGGATGTCAAATGGGGGAGTATTTAAAAGTAAAACCATGCAACTCTTTTTTGGAATTTGTATGCTTTGCATTACATATTCACTTTTGATATATACACTATCATGATTGCTTCATATGTATAAAGGAAACTCCATCTAAAATTTGAGATAGACAGTATATGTAATAATATTCAAGATTCATTCACATATACATAGATTGCGGGGGAGTTCACTATATACACATGTTGGTTTTTATTAATATCAGAATCTTTATAGTGATTGATGCTAGTAAAGCTAGTTTTGGTAACCTCAAATATCTTTGTGATGTTTGATGTTTCCAAAACTTGTTCTTAATATATATTTAATTTTCGGATTAGATGTATAGTTAACTTTAAAATTTTCAAATATAATTATCTAGTAAGATTGTCATCAATTACCAAAATACAGGAGATTGAAAGTGCATCTAGCCTTAAGTGTGGTTTTGGTAATTAATGACAATACAAATGAACTAACAATAATGTTGAGAATTGTTAATAGGTTGTTCCATAGGTGATGCATAGAAGAGAGATATGCATCAAGATGAATGATCTCTAAGTGATGCTCGGGTAAGTGATGATAATATCTATGGACTAACAATTATGTTGAGAATTGTTATTAGTATTATTTCATAGGAGATGCATGAAGTATGGATTCGTTGAATAATGCCATGAGAATGCATCGCTGTCTTTGAGCTCTTAGTGATGCTCATGAGATGAATGAGAAGCTCAAGAAGATTGATAATAAAGAGTGAATGCCAAGTTATTTGTGAAGATCAAGTGACTTAAAGTATAAAGTTATCAATTAGGTTTTATGGACTAACCTATATTCTTTGTGCTTTAGGGTGAGTTAGGGTTAGGTTCCATAAGAAGATATGAGTTGAATTGAGATATTCAATATGTCAAGTTGGAAGAAGTAAGATCAAGACAATCTTAGTGGATAACTTGTGTGCTTGATGCTCGCGGTTCATGCCTAAGTGGTGAACCGTATGAAGATGATGAAAAGAGATATTCATGCTTGGTGCATGGGAAGCAATCAAGTAAACTTCATCAAACTTTCTGAAGATCAAAATAGAAGCGAGGATGATATCATCATCAAGCTTAAGTGAAGAGTAGATGGCAAGCCTTGAAGAGCTATGAGAAGAGTTGGGACTAAGATGATGTGTTCGTCAAATCCGTGAGATTGCTCAAGACAAAGGTATAACTAGAATAGATTTTCTAGTTTTACCAGTCTTAAGGAGTTTAGTGGGAGACCGGGTTATAGGATTACTAATCATACTATCAAGAGGGATTGCCGAAAGCATTGCTCAATTATTGTGTCGAGTGCTCAAACCATATGCTTAGTGCGAGATCGGTTTGTATTGAGAGTTCGCTTTAGTAGTCTGGTGTCGAAAGTGTGGAAGTGTCTGAATCGGGTTTTGGAGTGTTCCTAGTTTGATCTAATGTGTTTGAGATAATGAATTCAGTAGGGATGTGTATCACTCTAAATAAGCTTTCTATAGGGTCCAAAATCATCGAAATCAGACATTAGAGTAAAAAGTTATCGCCATTTTCAAAGAGTCTGTTGTGCTAAAATTGGAAGTTCCAATCATAGAATCGGAAGTTCTGATGTCAATCGAATATCCGATGTCTTAAAATTCCAAGCTCTCGGGAAGTTGTCGTTTGAATCGGAAGTTCCGATATTTTGGTCGGAAGTTCCGGTATAAGTCGGACTATCCGATGTTCAGAAGTATCAGGGCTCTCGGGTTTGGATAAAGGTTTAATCGGAAGTTCCGATGTGTGTGTTTTCCCGTATCTAAGTTGGTCTGTGTTGTTCAAATCTGTTGTTTTGAACTGATCCGAAGTTTTGATGTGGATATCGGAACATCCTATGTGTGCTTGAGAAAGGTTGTAATGGCTAGTTTTTGACCGTTGGGATTTTTGGGATCGGAAGTTCCGATCAGTACAGAATTTGTCCAATGACTAGATTTTCAAAGTGGGGTATTCATACCCCTTGGCCTCATTTCACGGGGTTGGTTGCTTAGAGGGCTTTGTGCTGCTCTTGTGAGGTATTTTAAACTGAGTGCTCCCCTTCCCTCTCTAACAAGGGTGAAAATCAAGCTTTGGTGGCTTAGTGAGTAGAGAGGTGTATGAGTGGGTGTGGTGCTTTAGTAGCACACGGATTGCCGCATAGGTTACATGTGTTTGAGCATTCGGTGTTGATCGTGCGCGAGTTCGGGAGTTTGTTACTCCTGGAGACCATCGTCTCCTAGACGGCTCGGTGGTGTGATTGCCGGCAATATCCTCAAGTGAAGATTGTGATGAGACTCGAAAGTAATTGCGGAACTCACCATCTCTGGAGTGGAGGAAAAGTTTACCATAGTGGAGACGAGGAGTGTATGTGTGCAACCTCGTGAGAAAAATAGTTAAAAAAGATCCAACTCAAGTGTGATCGAGCTTCCTCAACGGAGACGTAGGATATCGGTGGATATCCGAATTTCGGTAACAAATTATTTGTCTCCGTGTATACTTACTCTTGTGCATTACTTTGATATCCATGCTTGTATATTTTTTTTATGTGCATAGAGTTAATTTCGTGATTCTAAAATCTGTTGTTTTGAGTTGATCGAAACTTCTGATGAACAGTAATTTCAGAATTTTATATTAGAGTTATCTTCCTTGATTTGAATAATCTTTATCTCACCCTAGGATTATAAGCTTCATATTAGTTTAGGGTGTTTATACACTAATTGAGCCTAACATATTTAAGTTTTTCACTATAAAAAATATGTTAACTTATTTTCGCTGCAAGTTTAAGACAAATAGTAAAAAAAGCGAAGTTTTTTTTAAAACACCTATTCACCTCCTCTAAACGAGGTCATTGTACTTTCACATGTGTCAAAACAGAAGTTCAAGTGAGTGCTGTTCATGGCCAAGCGTGGACCACCATGCTACTAGAAGAAATTAACGCTGTTAATCAGTGAAACACCAACCCGACAAGCTATGCCAACGCTTCTGTATCATTTGCTGGAATTGTCGCACAATTTCTTTCTCCAAAGATTAATTCCACTAACCATGAACAAAAAGAGGAGACGAAAGAAATGTTATTCTGCTTTAAACTGTTGGGGCACATGCCTTGGTCATTTTACTGCTTAGAATGTATCCTAATGTCTCATAGTCATACTAATAACATATCAAAACAAATGGTTGCAGAAGAACACAGCCCATTAAACACGGCTTGATTTCACACTTCATTTGAGACATCTTTGACAGCGATATCCGAGTTCAGACTGACAATGAGACAGATAATGTTATGAAAAATCCACATAAAACAGTCCTCTTTGCCCTGAAAAAACAACGAAACAGAACAGTCCCTTTTCTGCAGATCTAGCTCAAGATCACTGGAAAGATTAAAAGTTCATGAGAGCCACTCAGTCAACAAGATAAAGGTAAGATATACCTTAAAAAAAAGATAAAGTTAAGATATCAAAAGGTCACACACTTAGCCAATATTCTGGATTGCACTTTCTCTATTATTATAGTTAAGCATATAGACAAAACACTACGGGACTTTATCAGGTTGAAAAAGATGTATCTCACGGTATGGAAAGATATTTGGTCCAAGTAATCATTTTGCTTTTCTTATGTTTCCATATGAATATGATTAATTGGTTGTCATTGTTCACTCAAAGAGGAGTCCTGCACACAATGAGGTTCAGATGTTCAGTCCAGTTAATAAGAGGAATGCAACTGGCATCTAACCAGAATGGGTAATTTGGACAATTCAAAGGTTCTGCTAAAGCTAAAACATGTCTGCAAAAGTTTGCATAATACCTGGCTTCTGTCTATGTCTATATAAAACAGCTACAGTGCTCTCAGAAACCTTACAGACCCAAATTGGGCAGGACATTTGGAGTGTTCTTCAGGTCCCTCCATTATGATCTCTTGGATAACCATCTACCATGTTCTTGAAAACACAGTGCCCTTGTATGTAGCTATGATACTGGCCTACCTATCCATAACATGGTGGAAGCTGTTCACCCCAGAGCAGTGCTCTGGGATCAACAAGATTGTGGCGAAGTTTTCCATCCCTTTGCTCTCTTTCCAGGTCCTTTCTACAAACAATCCTTATGACATGAACCTCAAGCTCATATTCTCAGATGTCATACAGAAGTCGCTCGCCTTGCTGGGGTTTGCAGTTATCTCGAAAGCATGTTGTATGGAGAAGTTTGATTGGCTGATTACAGGTTTTTCTTTATCAACACTGCCCAATACGCTGATTGTTGGTATCCCATTGCTGAAGGGAATGTATGGAGATGAAGCTGTGAAGCTGCTAAGTCAGATAGTTGCCTTACAGAGCCTAATTTGGTACACACTTCTGCTGTTTTTGTTTGAGTTTCGGGCTGCTAAAGGAGCGGCTACCACAACATCATCTGAAATTACAGGTAAGAACCTGAACTCACTGCATTTTGAAGAATGATGTTTGAAGTTTCTTCTGCTGTACAGTGTGAATTACTTAAAAATATTTACGTTTTTATTCAAGATTAAAAATGGAAGGTACCCTTACTCCAGCTTGAAATAAAATAACGCAAGTGGTGACAAATATTTCAGCATGCTTTCAAGTTTTGGCAAATAATACATGCTTTTATAGTTTCATTTCCCAAATTTCTAAGGGTATTCCTTCCCCCCTTTTTCCCTTCATTTGTGTGTGCTTTAACCTTCATATAGTGCAAACGTAAACAAATTGCACTCAATATTTGCTCCACAAATGTTACAGATCTTATTATTTCTTATGTTCCTTTTGCAAGAAATAGATCTTACTATTTCAAAGGAAGCCGAGTAGCCAACCAAATGTCAGCTGCCAGTGGAATGAAAATAACCATGCTATGTCAGGCTACTGTATTCTTCTAAAGATACTACAACTAACCAAATAGAACATAGCTTACCTGTCTGATCCAAAAATATATGTTTATCGTAAAACACTGTTCTAGTTGCATCAATCCTCTCTGTACCTGCAAATGATAACATGATGCAACTCTTGAAGGTGTCTTTCATAAAATAAATCATCAGTGTTGCAGTTATTTTCTAGGGATGTCTTGTAACATCTAACATTACATTTCAGATAGAAAAGGAGGAATACAAAGTAGTACAACTCCATCAAAAGATTTATTAGCACAATATACTTGAGGCTTGTTTATTGTAATGCAGCTCTAAAACAGTGTGTACGAACTTTTTCTGAATTATGCCACATTAAAACCATATTGTACTCAATTTCAACTTCTAAGGTTTTAAATTTCGATGTCCACCATTAACTTCTGAGGTTTTAAATTTCGATGTCCACCATTACAGTAAGTAACTTCAACTTAGCTTCTGAGGTTTCAACGTATTTTACAGAATTAGTTGAACTGTTCTTATCCCATGTCATGCTTCAAAGTTGAAGCAGAATCAGGTACTTCAGGACCTACACAGCAAAGTTATGAAGAGAGCCAACAAAAAGGAATATTAGCAAGATGTTATCGTGCTTTTCGCTTTTTGTTGGTGGTCGGTAGGAAGCTAGTAATGAATCCCAACATGTATGCAAGCTTAATTGGCCTAATCTGGGCATTGATCAGCTTCAGGTATGAACATGAGTTTACATGAACTGAGTTTCTGGTTTCAATCTGGAATGCAGAAAGTCATCTCATGCAACTGCATAAAATATCCTACAGGTGGCGAATACAGTTACCGTTAATTGTCAGCAACTCCATAAGAATACTTTCAGATGGAGGGCTAGGAATGGCAATGTTCAGCCTAGGTGTGTATTACAACAGCAAGCCTAAAAGTAACATATGTAGATAAACTTCGCGAAAACCAGTTATGTAACTATACCTTCTAACTATTTCTATTGCAGGCCTTTACACTGCTCTACAAACTAAAATTATAGCCTGTGGAACCAAAAAGATGCTACTAGCACTAGGCATCAGGTTCTTCCTAGGACCAGCCCTGATGGTGATCCCTTCCTACGCTATCGGGATGCATGGAACTTTGCTGAAGGTGGCTACTGTACAGGTATGTTTTTGTTTTCATTTGTATGCGCATGCTAACATTCATAATAAGCGTGTGCAATTCAAAGATTAACATTATGCTTGATCTCATAAGATTCTGCACAGGCAGCGCTACCTCAAGGAATAGTGCCATTTGTGTTTGCGAAGGAGTATAATGTGCATGCGGATATCCTGAGCACTGCGTGAGTACATCTCCGACCATCCTATGCTGATCTATTAAGAAACAGTTATTGTGGAAGAACTAACTTTGCTATCCTCTCTTCTGGCAGGATAATTGCCGGCATGATGGTTGCAGTTCCTGTGGCGCTGGGTTACTACTTTGTTGTCGATTATCCCAAACTCTAGACCATCCCTATTTGCAAAAATAGATTCGAATATTTTCACTTCAGAAAACAGTAGCATTGCAATGTAAAGGATGCATTAAGCCATGAGTGTGAATGTTTTGCCAGAATGTAAATATTTGTGCCTTGGATATGATTTGTGGTAACCCAAGATAAAGATAACCAATCTGTGTGCTATGATCATGCAGTTTTCATGTCATTTCAATTCTTTGACCAGCAAGGATGTTAAAAAGAAAACTCACCTGGCGTGCCTTGCTCCTGCTAGGCATTCCGTCGAGCAGATGGTGTGCCTGCTCTTGAACCGCTTCTGTCTGCAGCCTTGCACCCAACCCGGTGCGGCATTCTGCCGAACACCTTGCTGGCAGACTGATATGTGAGTAAGAACAAACATCTAGATCACCTTGGCACAGCAACACAGTAACCACTAGCCATGGAACTCATGCGCATGAAGCCCAGCATATGTAATATTCATGCTGCTTGTAGTCCCTGCACCCGAGTAAGGGAAATGGCATGCGGCGTCACCTTCGAACGGTTAAAGGTAATGGCCTGACAGCGCAAGTAGCTGAGGCAGGATGTTCCAGTGGAGCACTTCGCACAGAATTCTTTCGGGGTTGAAACACTACAATGAGCTCTTTTGGGCCTTGGAACACTATGATGGGCCCAGTTCGGCCTAGATGGGTCAGGCCCAGCTATATCCAGGATCACTGGTATCCGTTCCAGGCATGAGCAGGCCAGAACTGTTTTATTTTCTAACCTTTTTTAGGGATTGTTCTCTAACCTTAAAATGTATATTGCGACGAGGGGACGTTTTCCTTTCAAAAAAATATATATCAAAAAGAACATGGAAATGATAAGAAAACTTAGGATTTGTCACTCCATACATTTGTTTTTGCGATAAACAGAGGCTTCATATATTAAAGAGTGGAGGAGTTACAATCTTTGAGCACCAAATGCTCGATACATGAAGGAATCCTTGCTATCCACACTGCCGAGCTATTTGCTCTCATAGCATGTTTTGCTGGTTCACGAGCAACCATATTTTGGTGCCTCTTCGTTTTCTTGACATTGAGTTTCTCCAACACATCTCCTTGATGATAGCAGCAAATCTCGAACGATCAGAGCCTGAACGAGCTAATGTAGAGATGCGGCTCGTAGAATCAGTTTCAAATGTCACCTGGCCCAAGCAACAACCGATGAACAACCTATACATTAGGTTTTAGAATATACCATTCATTGTGTTGTTGGCACATGGAAATTAGAAAGTGCCAACTAAATGAGTGGCAAATTCTAAATTTTCCTTATTAAAAAAATGAATGCGTGGCTAGCAATTATCGATAAACATAAATGAAAAATTAGTGCAATTTCCAAATTGGTTCAAAAAAAAAGAGACAAGAAAATTCAACATATGGATCAACTCGAAGTCCATGTCCAGTCCTCCCGTCACCAATCCTTTCCCCAAGAAAGCGCAACCCTGCAGCCTTCATCTTTCTCTTGAAGAAAAAGACAACGAACACCCCGCGAGGGGGGATCCAGGTCGTCCATCTCACAACTGGCGCCATCCAGCGGTTCCTCCTCCCCGCCTTTATATTTATAAAAGCAGCCTCTCTCCCTCCTCCCTCCTCACGGCAAAACCCCAAAACCATCACCGCATTCCTCCGCGCTCATCTTCCCTCCGCCGCCGTCTGGTCCTCGAGCCGAACCGCTCATCCCGCAATGGGTCCCGGGCTCTACTCCGACATTGGCAAGAAGGCCAGGGGTAAGCACGAGCGCTTGTTTCCTTTTTTTTCCTTTTTGGGGAATCCTGGGGTTTTGGTGGCCATGGATGGATCTTGATTTGATCTTTGCAAGCGACTGATTACTGGTTCGCTGATGTTGTTGTTGGTGGTGGGCTCGCAGATCTCCTCTACAGGGATTTCCAGACGGACCAGAAGTTTACCCTGACCACCTACGCCGCGAATGGAGCCGTGAGTAACGCTGGTTTCTTCTCGCTCTTAGTGGTTTCTTGCGCGATTCTTGGTTTGCATGATATGATTGTTAGTGTTCCAGTTATTTCTATGGTTTTGAGTTGGATTCTGGATAGCTGGTTGGGGTTTAGGTTTGGGATGCGGTGGTTCGTGGGGGCTGGAGAAGGTCTGTGGTTATCTGTCCGAGGGGATTGGGTGTCTGTGCTTGTGGCATTGTACTTTGGATTGATTAGTGTGCTAGGGTTTGCGAATTGGTTAGTTTTTGGTTTGGTTAGGAACCATTGAGACTGGAAGAAGATTTGAAACCATTAGCGTGCTAGCGTTTGTGGTTGCTTAGATTTTGGGATGGTTTGGAATCCTGGAGAGTAGAAGAAGATTTAGGATCATTTCACGAATAGTTAGTGAATGAATGGATATTTTGGCATGTATGGAGGTGTTTTGGTGGGGTGATGTTAAGAGGAATGGGGTAATGGAAGCATGAGTTAACTATTTTTTGTTCAGTCAATGTGATGGATGATCAGTGGAGCTTGAGGCTTATGTTTATATATTGCGTTTATGTATTGGTGCTATTCTTGTATTTTCTGTGTCGTACTAGAGTACTGGGAGTTGTTTTGTTAATAAGCTGAGGTTTCAGTTGAGCGATTCACAGTGATAATCTTGTAGTTTTGAGCTTGTTCATGTTTGATGTTGCCATCTGTAGTTGCTGCAGGGTAACATGTGTGCTGTGTAGTAAGTTCATCTTTGGGTTGGCATAATTGTGTTTAAGATATTGAATTTGGAGTGTTAATTGCAGTTCGAAGTGAATGTGCAGTTACAATTTTTCTGTTTATTTCCGTTTACATCTATCTTATTCCTATTGTGTTAGTTTGTAACATCGACTGTTGTAAATATACTGGGAATTCAGTTGAGCGATTCAAATCGGTTATCTTATAGGCTTGAGCCTGTTTGTATGTTTGATGTTGCCACCTGTAGTTGCTCCAAGTTAACCTGTGTACTGTGCAATAGGTTCATCTTCGGGTTAGAATTATTTTGTTGATAGGTTTCAAGTGAATATGCAGTTACATATGCATGATTTTGACTATTGTCTCGTACATCTATCTTATTGCTATAATATCAGTCTGACTGCAACTGTTGTGCTGACATGCTGGAAATTATTATGTGGGACCATTTTAAGTTTTGTTCATGCAACCACTTGTCTTATCATCATATGCTTTAAATTCTGCAAACTTCATTGGTTGAGCTTCTACTGTGTGGATTTTTCGATTTTTCAATTTTTCACTGATGTTGAAAATCTGATCATCCACCTTTTCCTTTTTGGGTCTGTCTATAGGCGATAACAGCTGCAAGCACAAAGAAAAATGAGGCTATCTTTAGTGAGATCCAGACCCAACTGAAGCAGAAGAATTTCACATTGGATGTGAAAGCAACTTCAGAGTCTCTGGCAAGTTTTTTCTGGATTTGTCCTTATCTCATTCAAGCCTTATTATGTTAAGGTTCTCAGTCAACTGCCTGAAATCAAACCAATTGTTGTATGCAAATGATTGATTTCTGTTTGTTTTCTTCAGCTGTTAGCTACAATCACAACTGAGGATCTTGGTGTACCAGGCTTGAAAAAGATTGTAACCATTCCTTTTCCATATCAAACAGCTGGAAAGGTACATTTCTTCATCTTTTCCAGATTGGTTGAATCTCATCTAGCTCATTGATTTTTTATTGATTATCTACCTTGTGGTTGCAGGCTGAAGTCCAGTACTTGCATGATTATGCTGGTATCAGTGCCAGTGTTGGCTTGAACTCAAAACCTTTGGTTAACCTTTCTGGTGTGTTTGGCAACAAAGCTATTGCTGTTGGTGCTGATGTTGCATATGATACAGCTACTGGGAATTTCACCAAGTACAATGCTGGAGTGAGTCTGACCAATGCAGATCTCATTGCTGCTGTGACCTTGTAAGTAGTTTCTACTAACCAGTCCAACGTAAACCACTCAACAAACTAATACGAACATTTCCAGTGTTACTGGGTGGGTAGTTTTCTCTTAAACTTGTTTCTTTGAAACTTGTAGGGGAAGTTTAATTGAAATGGTTCAAGGGCGTTACTTCAATGACTATTTTCCCTTGTTATATCACTGCATGAATTTCATGGCCTGAGTACGCGAAGTTATTAGTGGATGCTTTCCCTTTTCAGGAACAACAAATGTGACAGCCTCACTGCGTCCTACTACCACTTGGTGAACACGGAGAACAACACAGCTGTTGGAGTGGAGCTGACCCACAGCTTCTCAAGCAATAAGAACACCATCACCTTCGGGACGCAGCATACCCTGGACCCTCAAACCACTGTGAAGGCACGCTACAACAACCATGGCATGGCCAGCGCTCTCATCCAGCACGAGTGGAGGCCCAAGTCACTCTTCACCCTCTCCACTGAGGTCGACACCAATGCGTTCGAGAAGAGCTCCAAGGTCGGGCTGTCGCTGGTTCTTAAGCCCTGATGATGATGCCGATCCCTTTTTGGTTCTAGGATGGTAGATTTCCTTATCAGCACCTGAGGTCGAGTGAAATAATTCTGGGACATCTCTCTAGCTCAACTTTGGTATCATGGCATCTTGATTCTGCAGACTTGCTCTTCGATAGTGTCATCCTGAGTGTTAGTAGTCGCCCCTAGCTTGTTTTAGATGTTGAAACTGAATCAGTGAACGAGATTGTCAGTGATCCAGTTTATCGGTCTATGCATGCGTTTGTTCTAATCTCGCGCTGCCATCTTGTCTAAATAATTGTCCCGTCTTCAGCGTAACCCTTTCAATGTTTTTGGTTTCAATATCCTATTATCCGCAAAAGCTCATCAGAATTGTTTCTGCCTACAAAAGAATGCTCGAAGTTCCATATCTTGATGCACAATGACACGTAGAATATAAGGTCTACAAGAAATTGTACTTCACTGCAACTGTGTATAAGATCTTGCATCACTCCAACACAGTGGAGGCATACATCTGCGGAAGTGCAAATAGGCATGACACAAAGCTAAATGAATGGGCAATGTGCCCGAAAATACTGTTCAGTGCGTGAGCTCAGAAGCCCGCTCGTGCACCACACTGACAGCCAAGTCGTGGCCTACAGGAACTCACTAGAGACAGTCCGGAGTCTACTATTATCTTGGTAACTTTTTTCTATAAATTTTTTAAAAGAAAATTTTCAATATTTTTTTCTCGAAACTATTTCTTGGTAAAAAATTTCTCAAAACTTTTAAGCTAGAAAAGTTTAAAAAAGGAAATATGGAAGAAAAAAGTTTTCAAAAAAGGAAAGAATGGGTTATGGGGGGGAGTTACCTTGCGCGCGAATTATCTGCTCTCCAATGTGCCCACAAATAATCCACAGCAGGTGGTTTTGCAAATAATTGACAACTTTAACTTTACGATTTTAAGTTTGATCATTGATTTTTTTTCATAAATACATGAGCAAACATTTATAAGTGTATGATGTCATGAAAGTACTTTTGATAGCATATTAAGTGATACTTATGTTATATCAATCAACTAAATATTTAAAAAATTAGAGTTAATCAAAGTATGAATAGTAAAATCATAGTTGTTAAGTATTTGTAAACGGATGGAGTATCTCTTTACATTAGAGCGCGATAGAACCGCGATCGTTGAGGCTATCACCGCGCATGATTTTGAGGGGTCATCACGTCCCCCCTCGGCTATGCATCGGAACATTCTCAATCGAGCCGCCGCCGAAGCTAGTTACGGGTATGCGTCTCACTCCTTCCTTATCGTCTCGGAGAAGCAGCTAATGAATTGGCTGTCGGTCAATCCCACCTGCCGGCGCACCGTCTGGCATGCGCTCGTCTGGCATGCGTGTTTGTTTCTGAGTCCAAGAAAAATGTACACGCCGGATGATCCAACACTTTGGAAGTTGAACATGCTGGATGGTCTGGCGTTTGGATCAAGTATACATCGGAGTATTTTAAGACAGAGGCAAAACTTGAAGTACATGTCGGATGGTCTGGTGTTGGGGTAAAGTGAACGCCAGAGCATTTCTTTCAGAGAGGTTGCAAACTAGCTTTTTAACGGACTTAAACATGCCGGATGATCTAGCGATGGATATGAATGCACGCCGGACTATTTATTGCAAAGAGTATTCCAGACAAAGGGCTCTGCTGAGTTGCACATGCCGGATGGTCCGACGCTCAGAAGGAATGTGCGCCAGATTATCCGGCGTTCACGTTTTTCTCTGAGTTCTGCTTTGAACTGAGATTTCGGATTTTGAACTAACCACAGATGGAGTTGTGAAACATGTGTGCTTGTTTGATGTTATGCAGGTGATGGATGCAACTTGGCGGCTGACGACAAGATGATTAGGGCCAAGAGAGATGCTTGGTGCCGGACGATCGAGGAGATCAGACGGAGTCAAGGGTAATCCTAGCTGTATACATGGAGGTCAAACAAAACTTGAGAAGATGGATAAAAACAGCGTGTTGATAAAGTCAAGTGAATGGGATATTGGTGCAAGTGATAAGGCGGTCCAAAGGATTGAGAGTGGGAGAGACTTGCCGGCGGTCAAGATCGCAAGACAAAGTACACGCGTCGGCAGTGGGGATGCTTGCTTGAGATCAAAGCAAGCAACAATGAGTCACGTTTTAAGAAGCATGCACGACTGTTTTGTTGTTTGGTCTCAAAACCGTGGATAGACGGAGTGCACGTGCCATTATCACAAAGCTAGCGTCAAGACGAAGCTAAGTCGTGAAGAAGCCACGCCAATTGAATAGATGAAGTGAAAAATAGACTAAAATACCCTCGATGTTAAGTAGAAATGTACTACAAGAGATAAATATTTTGAAAATAAATAAATTAGGTTTTCAAGAAAGCTCATAAGGCCTACAAATATAGGGGTAGGGATGTAGGGAGAGGGGGAGCTAGCCGCAGAGAGCTGTGTGATTGAGTTTTTAGAGAGGGAGAGATGAGAGTCTAGCTTTTTTTTTTTAATATGTGAGAGTTTTTTATAAGAAAAATACTTTGTAATCTGTTTAAAATAAGGTTGACCTCTTGAAGAAATGAAGTATGTTTCTTTCGGCTCGTATTCATCTTCTTCTAGTTTTCTTCTATTAGCTTCGTTGTTTTGTTGCAAGTTTTTTCTTTTTGAATGAGATTTTCGTTTTGGTTTTTGGATTGAAACATTTTCAACTTAAGAAGTTATTCTTCTTACTAGAGATATAAAAATTTTATACATATATACACAAGTGAGTCTCGAATTCCCTTATGATCATGAATTTGAATAATTTCTTTTATCGGTGATCTTTTCTTTACTTCGAAGTATCTTTCCTCAAGTTGCTTGTAGCAATAACCTGTGAGATAAGTTTTAATAAAAACTAGAGTTTAATACATTCACAATAGCCATGTGTTTTTTAATATTTTCTTAATAGTTTGATTCTCTGTTTTTACTTTTTGCTATTAATTTTTAAAATATGTTGGATGATAAAATCATCCATTGCAAAAAAAATTTTGGTAAGTCGCCTATCGTCGTTATCGGCCTACATGTTCTCTCCAGCGTCCCCGACCTCGCCAGCGACTTCGTCCATGTCTGTCCCCCGCCCTCGTCACTGTCTTCGTCTGTCGCCTGCCCGTCGTCCCCGTTCTCGCCAATGTCTTCGTCCGTCGCCTGTCAGCCGTCCCCGCCCTCGCCACCACCTTCAGCCCTGTGCGTTGCCCCCGCTATCGTCACCACCACCTCTGTCCGCTGCCGCCACCACCTTCCGCTCTGCCTGCTGTCCCCGCCGTCGGCAGTGCCACAATCGATGTGCGCGAACCCTAACCCCCATCTGGATCTAGGAGCTACCGCCAGGTCAGTCTAAACGACGGTAACAATCTCTACCCTAGATCTCCATGTAGCAAAAAAATTCAGATTTGTTGGTGGGTTAAAGATGCGAAGGACTTGGTGGCGGAGAGCGGCGGAGACAACGCCGATTTCAAGAGGTGGCCGCGTTGCAGCGCCGGATGCGGATAGCACCCTCCTCTGAAGTTCTAAGCATATCATATATACTTTTTGTGACATGAAAGCATGCTCATCCAAGCATTTGGTCGTTCCACCTTCCACGTTGGCCCCATTAACTAAGCTTGCTTAGCATAGTGTTTGTTATGTCATGATTGTGATAGAAAAATGCTCGCAACACTTCTAATCATTGTTGTTTTCTCTATGGTAGGCAACTTGGTACAAAGAAGAAGAGGAAGTCCTGCCAGTTGTATATCTACTTTCATTTAGAAAAGCAAGTAAATTTGGACTCGAAAGTTCTAAGCCTATACCTGTATATCTTGTTATGACATGAAAGCATGTCGGTTTAAGCATTTGGACGTTCCACATTGTCCTGGTGAGCTAAGGTCCAATGATTATTATATACCAGGATTGTGATAGGAGAAAAATGCTTGCTGTACTTCTAATCATTGACTTAAAATCTTCAATTTGACTGCACAAAATTTGATCTATTCCTATGTTCTCTTCATTCATTGTATTTTTTATGTATATTTCGTTTGAATCCCCTCAGCTTTGTTTACAACATGCTATGTTCTCATGCTCCAATTGGTGTGTACAGGGTCTTTATGAGTTGTCAGATTTGAGCTGTTTTCCGTTTTCATGCAGATCTACGCATGGATTGGATGCAATGCAGCAAAGTTTGGTTATTTATATGCTGCTGCAACCACTCAGCCAGTAACTAGTAGTTGTTTGGTTATTTCCTTAGTCATTTTTTCCATGTTGCCTCGCCATGGTCCTTGCAGGGTACCATAGTGAACATCACCTCTGTACTAGGAGGAATATCTGATAGCATCGGGTCGAGCATGGCCCGGTCTCCAGGGTGGACACGCTCGCCGGCATCGCTAACAAGTACGACGTCGAGGTAATCCACCACCTTTTCTCCTTCTCTGCCTGATAGTTTAGTTGCTGGGAAACCAGAAATGGAGGTGGCACATAGTAGAGCTGATGCCGTGTAGAAAAACTTGGTTGTATGATAAGAAATGCAAGCATCGATTACTGAAAGATATTTTCATCGCCGTACTGTACTCTTGCATGGAAGCAAGTCCTTTTCTTTGTCTTCTTTCTCCTTGTTGTATCAAAGAGCAGTTTCCTGTGTAGTGCTTCTTCTCCTTCGCAAATCGCAACTATGTCTTAACTGTTGTCATGGTGAAGCTTATTTATGTAAATTCTTCAACTGATTACCAGTCTTCAAATGTAGGTATGTGCTGTCAAAGCTCCTGAATTTGGTGATAACATAAGGGTTAATCTGTATGATATGGCTGTGTTGACGGGAGGAGAGGTTTCCTATTATCGACCAATAACCAATAACTATAGAGTTTCTTAACACGGATTAAATTGCTATGACTGAAATTAACTTTTATATTTTCAAGGTTGTTAGCGAGGATTCTTTTCTTAGACGATGATGTTGTGACACTAGAGAAATGCAGAATACGCCATTTGAAAGACAATGGCTACAAAATCTTAGTGGTATATCAGCTGATTTTTTTTTTCTCTTCATGAGATAACCCTCGGTGACCCCAACATGGCCACATTCATCCCTGTCGCCTCTGGTCCCATCTCTAGCTAGGCTGCTTGAGATTGGAGGTGATTAAACCCTAACTCTTTGATTTTTTCCTCTCCGTTTATTTCGTTTAATTGGGCTTGTTGCTATTTGTGATTATCTGCTGTATGTGGATTCGTGGTTCAGAATCTAAGGCATGATAGATGGTTGCTGCTTTGAGCCAGCTTGATTTTAGGGAAAGAATTAGATTGTAAGCTATATTTTCCTTGATTTGTCAATGATAGACATGCTTTCTGTTAGATTTGGTATGTAATTGTTACAAAATCTGTTCTCTCCATGTCTGAAACATGGGCACATTGATTTGCTGCTGATTTCCTTTGACTATGATGCACTCATGCTTGTGCACAAGCAAATTTTTAAGAACATGTAAAAAATAAATTGTAGGATGCTTCAATTTTAAGACTTGAGACTCTCCCTCAAATTTTTAGTTGTTCTATGCAGGTTGATTCTTCTCAAGCGCAAAGTATACATTCTCTCAAAAGAAATCCCAAGCAAGAGTTTGTGGTGCTGTTGGGGGTGTTAGCAGCTAAGAAGTATGCTTTATTAGATTATCTATCTGTCTTTAATTATTCCATTTCATAACTATTTTCCCATCCACATCTTGTAGGCCTATTTTGCATCTGCACGTACTATGGTATACCTGGACATATTTTTACCTTCTTTTGTTAGCATGTTCCATAAATTATCATAACAAATAGTTGTCAGTTAGTCCTATTGCCCCTTTTTTTTTATGAATTCAATTTTAATACATTTATCAGAAACTTAATTTCCAAGTTGTTCTTTTGGTGCTTCCTTCTCTACATTAGTTAGATATGTCAGAACTATATATTAATAGTTACACATATTTTGAAATTAATTTTGTTCTCTTTCTGCTTCTTCTCCTAATAAATATTAAAAGCATTGCTACTTACAGAGTACGAGAAGGAATGAGAGCATAAACACGAATGAAGTAGCACTACAGTCATTGAGTTTGCCTAAGTTAGCAACATCAGTTGTTAGCTTGTTCTTCAAAAGGCAATGTAACAATATACGGGTGGTAGGTCGCAAGAACAAGAGTGCTGTTAGTGAGGATGAAGAAACTGAATATGATCAAGGCATTTTTTGGACCAAATTACCCAAGTTTTGGTTTGCATCGTCATGTTCCTATGGGTTATGGCCACTGCTAGCTCCTGTTTACAAAGCATTTATAAGGTTTGATCAACAATTTCTCAATACCTAATAGGAAGCTGAATTTGATCTCACGACAACCATCAAAGGAGCTGGGTACTATCACGACAGGTACCTATAGTTCTATGTACATCACTTAATTATCTACTGCTGTAATATATTCTTTAATATCACGACAGGTACCTATTATAGTTCTATTATTTTTTATGATATGTGCAAGTATAGCAAGTTATCAACGCTAACCCATATTAGAATTACATACGAGTTTGTAATACTAGGCCTTATATTACAGGTAACAAGCGTAATTCCAGACAATACTAAGGTTAGTTACACTACATAATAAATACACGGGATATGTATTATTAAACGAGACTGCCAACACGAGCGTTAACAATTGAGGGTGAGCACGTGCATACCATAAATTATAGGGAAATGGGATGCTTCCCCATAATAGATGGCACTAAACAGGGTCTTATGCTTAAAACACCTGAACGGTTATGTGACCAAGCATTGTATTTTTCCTGAATTTTTTGGGCTTTGGTGGGCAGGCTACATTGTATTCAGCTTCTTTCATTTTCTCTTTTCCAACGGCCTGAATTTAATTTATGCCCCTGTTTGCAGGTTCCATTGCAGCTGAGAGGGACATTATTGATGGCATGGGTATTAATAGCATCGAAGGTGTGTATAGAAGATGTGAGAGAACTGTTTCTGTCATGAGACATAACTGTTTCTGTCATGAGACAAAACTCATTCTGTCATTATTATCGAAGTATGTATATTATCAAAGTTTTTTTATATTTTACATAGTTTAATATTTCAGTTTCTCATGATACGGATCTAATGTGTCAGATTTTCATCTATGATCATCCATACAAATGGTCCCTCTCACAACTGAAAGCTTTACAACGTCAAAAGGTAACTAAAACTTAAGTAAATTTCCAGAATGCTGTTGGACTTGCTCCTACAGCACTCTAGTTGTCCAGCACAGTTCATATAGCTGGAAGTTACTGGTATGATCAGTAGCAGCCGGTATTAGGGATGTGTATATTTAATTTTATCAAACATAACACATCGCACTAAATTCCCTGGCTTATATCTAGATGTCTTTATCAAGATGAGATCACCCAAAGGCTAAGAAAAATGCAAAGACCTGATGAAGAAAGGTAAAATGGAAGGAAAGACATAATTACATGGCAACAATTTCTTATGTTGGTTTTTTATCATGCTGTTTAACAATTAGATACACCCAGATATCCTATCCATGTTTAAACATAAGCCCCAAGTATTTCCTACTTCAAAACATATCGAGTTCTCCTGCAGCAACCTGTTAAACTAAGCTATATTTTTCTTCAGGGAACAGATGATACTGATTCATATCTGAATGACTCCCAAAAGGCTAATGAGGGCAATAAAGATGCAACTATGCTATACTCCGTGTTAAATAGAAATTTGACGAATATGAAGGCCCCATACTTTTTTAATCCCCAATTCCTCCTAGCCCCCAATCCGATTGGAAATTGATGGGCAAGCAACTGGATCCCTCGAATCACCACCAGTTTAAAGTGCACCATACAGAGTTGCTTCAATCCAAATGCTAAATCCGTGTGGAAGATTAAACTAACCATAATTACTATTTTGCAGGCTAAATATCCACTAGGTTCTACACAATATAATCGAATGACAAGCTAGCTATGTATAATGTTAACTTAGTATGCAAGTACTGCATGTAGGCTTCATGTAATATAATTAAGTTCCGTAGTATCTGAATTGCTACATTTACAAGTTATGTAACTTAACTAATATCCCCATTATGTAGAGTGTCTATCCATAATGATTGATATTATAATTTGTGTCATTGACAACATGCCAGCCTCAAAACTCAAGGGCCACCCCACGAGGTCAGCATGCGTAAGCCTCAAGGCGAATCCTCTGTACGGCAAATGCTCCTTTCTTGCTTGTCAGGTGTCGGGAGCAGCATTACTAGTCAGTTGACCATTCTGACGCCATTTCCTAGCATTATGGTATCCAATATTTCTCCAAGCTCATTTGGAAGAGGCAGATTGCTCTTGGAAATTCTAGTATTTAATTCACATTTGAACAAAATCCTAGGGGTTTAGATCTCAATCCCCCAACCCAAATATGCCCTAATAGCTATCCTGGATACCTGGTCTTTTAACAGTTACGCAAGTAGCGTCACAGCTGGTCTATGATGACACTTCCCAGATTTTGTAATCCTGTCCCTCGGCAGAAACGATCCAGTTTAGGGGACCGCTTGGCTCAAAATGCTGTGAGCCGATTTTCATTGTTAACTTCTCATCGACCTCAGCGGCGTATAAACTCCTTTCCGCCTTGAGTATCTTGATCTGTAAGATATGCATTATATCACTAACAATTCAAGGCATAAGAAAATATTGCCAATGGCAACAAAAATACGATAGAAGGGGGCAAAAGACGGGGCACATTTTACCTTGCTGCGGCAATGAATCTTCAGACGTCGTCTAATGGAGATAAATTTAGCGATCTCGGGTTGTAAGTGCGAAAAAATGTGATCATAGAAGACTTCAGGAGTGCCAGGGTGCGTCAGGATGTAGGCATATCCTTGCAACTCCTTACCACGGGGGAATCTCCAATGACCCTACAGAGATTGAGAATTTGGGGGCGTATCCAGGTCAGGAGATGCAGCCATGCGGCGGGCACTGGACGAGCGCGGCGAACAGTGTGCAGTGCATCATTAAGGCACCACGTATGACTCAGCAAGCATTTTTTTTACCTCCCAAATTCATTCAAATATTATTCCTAATGCCAATACAGAGTAGGCAAACTTCATCCTTTGACTCCTAATCTGTACTCCATATGAATCCTTTTTATTTTATTTCCTATTTGTTCAATCATGATAGTTAAAACATGATAGCTTGAGCCTATGTTTAATGATTATTTACGTTCAATGTTTAATTACACCGCGTCCAACATTTTAACAAATTCTTTTTACCCCGGGTCACTCAAAATCCTGGCTACACCACTGAAACTAAGCAATGCTGAATCAATAAGGATCAAGCATCTAGAGTCTTATCATTGTGAGAATAAATGCATCAGAATGATCAGGTTATTCAGCGCGCAGGTCTATGCATTTCTTGCTACTTCTATGCAAATACAACTAAACTAGGGACATGTCCACTTGTGCAGAGTGCTGAGCAATAGTAGTTTCAAGAGAGGATGCTAACTTTATTGTACCTGAGTAGAACCAGTATCATGATTCTCTATAAACGTGACTGCTCGTGACGGCCACCAACCTAATACTCCAGGGGGTTTTCCTTTTTCATCAGACAAGCGCCAATACTCAGATCTTTCAAGTGCCTGTGTAGCAAAAGTAAATTCCATATTACAGATGCAGGAAAAAATAAGGAAAACACTAGGTAGGAAAGTGCATTCGGTCACACCACTAGACTACAATAGCATCTTTCCCAAAAGATGGGGAATGCTGGTCATTTCATTCTAAGATGAGTTAAGCTTATCAGCAAACCACTTCACAATAGACAATCAACATTCAGGGATCGTCAGACAATGGCAATTTAACTACGCAAGATGCAAACTAAAATCAATTGACATCATGATGGTTTCATATGTTGAATCCCGCAGAATAGTTGTTAAAGCATTAAATGCTTGTAGAGAAATTTTGAAGTGTCAATTGATAACATTATATGATCCTCCTCCCAAGAATGAGAAAAAAAAGAAGGCATGACACTATGACCCAACCAAACAGGTAGGTAATTGCTTTATAATACATGCAACATAGAAGAACATAATTGATTGCTAGAATATTTGGTATAGAAATTTGGAGTTACCCACATCATTCATAAGACGGATTCCAAATTCCGGTACTGCCAGGAGCCAGAAATCTTGGTGGATACTGGGAACAAGCGATTCTAATGAGACTATGCCATTTTGAGCGTTTTCCAAATGGTGTTTTGAACACTAGTTGCTAATTATATGTTACTAGAAGTTTGAACCGAAATGAAACGTCACCGGGATTGGACCAGTAACTGGCCAGTAATTGGCTCCCAGCCAGGCTGCAGGAAACTTTTGAAAGATGGTTTCGAAACCCAACCCATAAGCAATATCGTAAAACTTTAAAAACTGTAAGCTGAAATCTTACAGCATGAAGTATTCCTTTAGTGGTGACGTCAAATGCACCAGCAGCTCCAGTTGTAGCATTTATCCAGTCAACAATTCTCTGTCTGTGGGCATCTTGATTGTAGTCCATTTCACCATAAGTGTAACTGAGGGAGTCCCAGTACTCTCCTACAGCAAAGTATGGTTCACTTGCTTCCAAATAGTCTTTGACATATCCACCCCAGAAACCACGAACGAAGTCGAGCCTCCATCCATCATATCCAACTTCCTTTCTGCAAGCAGAACGGCTATGGGTAAAACATGTGATGCTGTGCAACACTCAAGTCTATCACCATACAATCCAATTCATCTCGTCCAGCTATGAAAAATATACAAGCCACATTAGAATATATAAGTTGCTGTTCTCATATTAGAATATACTGTTCTCATACGAGACAAGAATTTGCAGAGTTTCTAGCGCATCATTCATTCATTCCAATTTCGTGTAGGAGCTAAGCAGACTCAAGCACTTATATTTTTCCCAACTATGTAAAAAAACTGATGGTAAGCTGAGAAGAATTTGCAGGGTTTCTAGTGTATCATCCGTTCATTCCAATTTATTGTAGGAGCTAAGCAGGCTACAGTATAAATCTTATACATTAACCAAAAGGCTTTCATAACAAAGTGATGTGAGGCAAGGGAAAACTGGCACTCCGAAGAAAATTAGGTCCACAAACTCCACAAACTATGCATGTACATGGACTTCATTTACTCGTTCTACGGGGATGCTGCAGCATAGAACATTTGCATAGGTAATGCCTACAGTAACAAAATATGAAGCACGAGTAACGGCAGGAGCTTTGACCAAGAAATGACAGAATAACGGACCTCATCCAGCAAAGCCATTCTTTAAGATCATTCCTCACGAACTCTTGTGAGTGATCAATGTTAGGTGCTGCATGGAAATTATCTCCACTGCTCTTGTTTCCTCTTCCCTGCAGGGACAATAGTTTTACCCCAAAATAAAATGGGAGGATAGAATATCACATTTGCACAGCTTTATGTGAAATTAATGACAAAATATGTAGTACGATGTTGAATATTCAATGGCTGCTGAAGTTGAATATGTTATTTCCTTTTACCCTTTTGAAACTAAGGTCAAGTTCTCTGAAGTTCTTTATGCAACTAAGTATGGATATTAAGAGCATTTTGCCACCAATATTAAATATATGCAAGTATAAAAATGAAGATTCAATAAGCCCCATTAGGGTTACATATTGGTGAACTGAAACTCCTAGTTCATGCGGGGGAATAAATTGACCCAATTCATGTGTTAATCTTGCAAGAAATTATTGCAGGGCAAAGGACGACCCAGAAGAGAATGACTGGAGTTCAACTAGTGAGTTCACAGGGTATTATCCAAGGTGCCTGTTCACAGGGATGCCAGCACTGTACTGCCTAATTCTTCTTAATGTATCTAAGGTACCTGTTCACAGGGATGCTTAATGTACTGTTCTTGATAAATTGAGTTCACATGGGCATTTAACCATATACTTAATAACCGTACCAGTAGTTGAATCAATGAGTTACTCTTTTTATTGGTTTACTAGTTGGACCATTGGTTCACTGGTCCAATCACCCAAGCTCGAGTTGTTTTAGAGTATGGATGTATGCTTAGACCACCTAAGTTCGAGTCCTTTTCGACGCGAATTTGAGTGCATATTTCTTCTCAATAAAAAGCCACCTAGTTCCTCCTAGTTTGGTCTAGTTTATTTAAGTTTGGAAAAATATAGTAAAATAATGTTGGCTAATAATGCCCGGCTGGTTAATTTGGCTGCCTGGGCACTTCTCTCACTCGTCTTAAGTTCCAAGTTTGGACCCTCGCGTGCCTAGTTAATTTTTCATGTGTAAGGAGTGGACTCGATATGATATGGCTTAGTTTACTGGATCGGTAGGGATAACCGGCGGAGCGTACTTGCCTTCTCAAGAAGGCTTTGAGCAGCTAATTTATGTGGACTAAACTTGTTTATTCTTTACTTGACTATGCCGAATAGTCCCAGCTCTTTAAATAGAGCCGACGCTTACAGTCCATCCAACAACTCTATCTCCAAATAAACTTAATAATAAATCTAATCTGCAAGCTAACAATTCTTATCTCCAACAAACTAACCGATCTAACTAAGCTAATCTAAGCTGCAAGCTAACAATTCTTATCTCCAACTAACCAACCGATCTAACTAAGCTAACAAACTCTATCTCTAACTGAACCTCTATCCTTCTACTGAAAATACCTCCATAACACTGCACCCCCCCCCCCCCCCCCCCGGTGACTTGCAGCTCGTCCTCGAGCTGCTAGGCGGAGGCTAAGGCTGAAGATCGTGTTGATTCCGAATGGATGTGAGGCTCGCAAGCAAGCATTGGAGTGTCACAACTAGGATGATGATGGTGTTGGTTGCAGTTGTCATCATGATATTAAGTAATCGTAAGGCATGTTATCGGCCGGCGGCGAGGCGAACACCGAAGTCATCCCGACAAACGTGCACAGGTCATCGGCGGTGAACTATCGATGTGGATGTCGGTGCCAACATGGGGAAGCACAACCTGATTGTCGATGATGGATGGGATCTCCCGATGGTTGGCGCAGATGCTGATATCCGTGTGCAAGAGCTGGATTTGGTGCTCCTCCTTGTCATGGACTTCAGTCGTCTCCATCTCACTATCCACGCCCTTGGTGTTGGCCATAGATGCTTCTTCCACAGTAGACAGCCGCATCACCACAACAGCCTTCGACGGTGGTGGCGCAGAATCTCCGGTGTTACCAAGGCCGTAGCTGCCGGGCTCGAGCGCAAGCTGCTTGCTTAGTAGCTGGTAGACAACCACGTTGGGGAGGAGAACTGTGTTTGAAGGTGTGCGATGTCCTTGTTTTTGCGTTTGACGACGATCAAGATTCGATCGAGCTTGGATGTGAGATCGTACATGGTCATAGGGTCCCACATGACTGATGCTGTCGTGCATGCGTGACGAAGCGGCTCTAGTCAGGGGACGCTTGGGCGCACACGAATAGCTGAGCGCGCGACGGCCTGAGGCGGCCGGCGAAGGATGCCGACAGTGAGGACGTGTGGCAGACGGGTTTGGAGGCGGAACCACAGGCGGAAGGGGATGGGGCAGCTCGGCCTAGGAAGAAGGTCGACGGCCCAAGAATGATGCCGGAGGCTAGATCCCGCGCAGAGTCGGGAGAATGGTCGTCCGACGTCAAAACCGGGCGGATCCGCGTGGGTTCGGGGTGGGCGACACCGGGCGGCCGGGCGGTGCAGGGGTGGACAATGTCGGGCTAGGCAAACGATGCGGAGAGGACGGTCGATAGCCGGATCTGCGCTCAGTGCGAGACGGTGGCCCAACGCGGGTTGGGGGTGACCGAGCGTCGAGCGGCGCGGGAGCACGGAGGCGACCGACGTATGTGTTGGAGGCGGATCCAAGCAAGGTGACGGGGGCAGCCAGATCCACACAGCACAAACGGAACATTGATTTGTATGGCTGGCCGATGGAGTGCGGATGCATGTGGAAGACAACAGCATGTAGACAGAAGGCACGCAAGAGCGATAGGTCTCTGATACCAAAGATGATATGGCTTAGTTGACTGGATCGGTAGGGATAACTGGTGGAATGTACTCGCCCTCTCAAGGAGGCTCTGGCGGTTAGTTGCGTGGACTAAACTCGATTCATTACTTGACTATGTCGAATAGTCCTAGGTCATTAAATAGAGCCGACGCTTACAATCCATCTAACAACTCTATCTCCAACTAAACTGAATAATAAATATAATCTTCAAGCTAACAATTCTTATCTCCAACTAACTAACCGATCTAACTAAGCTAACAAACTCTATTATCTAATTGAATCTCTATCCTTCTGCCGAAGATACCTCCATAACACGGTCCAACCAGTCCCAGTCTAGTGTTGGTTCAGTGTGAAACCAGCAGATTCAACCGCGTTATCACTGGTATAAAGAAATTTTACTAGCATGAACGGTGTTGAGACCTGACCAGAGCCCCCCTCCCCCTCCCCCCGCGTGCGTGCCAAAACTACTGGTCCAATATAGGGCATGTTTAGTAGAGTTCTCCCTGATTCAAATTCTCTACGGAGAGTGATTCTCCGGAGGAAGTGATTATATGGCTGAAAGTGATTCTCTAGAATAAACTATATGAAGGAAGTGATTCTGTGTGGGAAGTGAATCAGGGGAAGCTGTTTTTTTTCAGCTCCCCAGTTTCTAGTTCATTTCAGATAATCACTCCCACGGATTCTACTCAGGGAGCTAAAAGTTAAAAGCTGTTGTTTGGTAGAGCTCCCCTGATTCCAGCCGGGAAGTTGCTCTGGGAGCTCTGCCAAATAAGCCCATAGTCTTCTTAACAATTTTAGCCCACTGTTGAACTTTTTAAAATGTTTTTGGAGAATCATATTCTAAGTCTTCTAAATGAATATAATTTGGAAGAAAAGGCCTTACCTGGAAATGTGGATCATCAGCGACAACCGCTCGATCGTCCCAGTTAAGATGCCCACCAAAAATATTCCAGACACCATTGTTGTTCTGAAACTGAGCACACCTGTGGTTTAGAACAGCATCACCAAGAACTTTGATGCCAGCTTCATGAAATTTTTTCACAAGCTCCTTCAACTCATCCATGGTCCCATATCTGAAACATTGGTTTATCATGTTAATGAATGGCATCATCTTGCACCATTGGTTCATGATATATACTGTTTAAGAAAATGGACTCTCCAAGTTCCACGATTTTCCCTCTGAAGATCATTGACCTTTATGCAAGGTAAACAGTAAAATAACAAGGTTTCTAAGGTAAGCCAAAGTCAAGTAAATTGAGCTATAGATATCTGGATAAAGTAAACTGAGGATAGTTTATTATCCCCAACTGCAAACAATAGCTTTGTTATGTTTCTGCACACAAAAAATTGTAGCAAAACCTTCAGAACTCTACACACCAAAGAGTCACGATGTTTACAACCTACAATGTCTCACTACAATGCACAAAGACATTCTAGACCAAGCATATGAAAGGGTATGGTCCATCATTGATCTGCAACATCTGTTATCTAAGCACTCCATATCTCCCGCCCAGCTATTTCATCAAAAGGAATGTTCTCTTTGGTAATGCAACATAACTACATAGCTACATCAGTTATCTAATAAGACCTTCCTAGTTCTTTCATCAAGAAGAAATGTTGCTGATACGTTTGTCGGTTACTTGGCAATAACCATGTTTCTTCCTTTTTTGTGAGCAAAATCATATCACACTAAGAAAAATCATAATATGCTCGGTTGTAAGCATATGAAACCTAGGTTTGCCAAACTTCTAGCCAGAAGAATAAAGAATGACTCCCACAGGGAACAATATCATGGCAGTGTTTGCATTTAACTCAGGAGGAAAGGAAGGTTTCGCATATTTAGTACGAATGGAGTGGTCCAATAGCCATAAGTTTCTAGCTTGAGCGCCAATCAAGTTCTGAAAAGGCATTATACAATAAAGCATAGACAACTAAAAGATCATATCTTAAGGATGACTGCTCACATCAACATTTTGCATGTTGCGCAAAATTGTACAAGGACATGCAACATGTGAGTTTTGTTAATCAAATGTACTTATCAGTATCAAGCTCAAAATAAGGAAAGGTGCCTCTAGTTTGCACATTTATAGACTATATATCATATCCAGTATAAGAGGCCTCAAAGGAGGTACTATCATATAAAAGACAAACAAATAAGGACTAACAGTACTATATTTATCAAATCTTAAAGGAATAATTCTGCACAGAATAAATATACCTGGAGTTTAGGTTATATAAATCACTTGGCATGTATCCCTCAGGTGATACAGAATCAGTAGGTGGTGGTGACCAAATAATGGTAAAACCCAGGGATGACAACTCGTTGACCTTTGTACCAAGTTCAACATACCATTTCCCTGACTTATGAGATTCCCAGTTAAATCCTTGGCATAATATTTCAAAGCCAGATCCAGTGCCAGAACAAACTGGCTTTGCACTTGATGGGACATCGAGGTAAACAAGCTCCTCTACAGGATCAATTGTGGGGCTCCTAAAAATGCTATAAGCTTCTGCTGCTAGCCTTTCAATTTCTTGCAGGATACCCTCTTGCAGAACTTTATTCTTAACTCTCTGACCTCTTCTAGACGACAAGCCAACCACCAGATTTCTTATATCACTTATTAAACCATCTGCTTGTACAGACTTATCATCAACTTTCTGTGCCTCAACCTTATCAGCATCTTGGGTGCTTCTGCGCTGGTCCACTTTTGTAAAAGGAATGCAGAAATCGGATCCATTCTCCACATTTCTCAACCAAGTATACTCATCAAGTTTGAGCACGAAAAACAGACCAGAATACTCTGCATCTAGTAAGAAGGATACAGAGCTGCCAGTCCCATCAGCTTTTTGCTGCAGCATTATATAAGATGTGCGATGAGGAATGCTTCACTGAATTCATACCACTTAAATCATTGAATCATCAAGGAGAAATATATAATTGGCCAACGAAATACAGAAGTAATAAGAAAGGCAATTTTTTGGCAGCACCAGCAGAGCTTATGTCAAAAGAACAAAAATCGAAACTTGCGTGTACATTGAGATATACTTTAAATTGAAAGACGACCAATTGTATCTGTATATAGGAGTTGGTCCTCACTTGACTAACCAGAAGACATGATCCTAAAAAGAAGGCAACCTCATGGATAACGCAGTCCGGGTACAAAAACAGAGAATTGCACAAACCGCCACGTTTATATTTTAAGTAAATTTAAAGTTTCCGAAATTCCTTCAGATTTTAAAGAACTGAACTTGCTTTGCACAATTTTTCTGGTAAAAGGGGCGCCGAAAGAACTAACCCTCTTAACAACGGAATAATATCACAGATCACAGGACAGTATAATTCTAAGAAACCAATTTTCTTTCAAGAAAATGTTTAAGAGACAACACAAGCTTGTGGAATAATAAATAATCATAAACCCACCTTTACATTTCAGTTTCTCAAATTCTCATGTGTACTTGAAACTTAAAATTCATGCACTTTAAAATTATCAAATCTACCCAATTGATTTCCTTTGGGCATCCAACCATCATAATTTACAATTTTAGTCTATGGCGGAGATGAATTCTAGTTCATATAATTTCATAAATGCAAATGGTATAGTTCCAAATTTCGAGATTAAAGTTGGTATCATATATTCCGAAACTGCAAGTGGGGCTTCATGTAATCCTACTTCAAAACTCCTTTGCTTGTTAATTATAATAGAGCACAACATGCTAGTACATTTTGTCTATTCTTTTAAATAAATAAAACTCAATTTCATCCCTTTGGATCATTCAAGAGCTAAACCTCAATCTCGTACCTGTAGCAAGGTCTGAAGAGCTTTCTGTCGGAAGATTCTCGTTGCTGGTGGATGTGGTTCTGGAGGGATCTGCCATGCCATGGTATTGTCTTTACAAATTCCCCAATGAATGATAACTTCTCCAGGAATGTCAGTGTCAAATTCCACAAGCCTTTTATGTGCTTCGCTATCTTTCCTCACAGTAACAGTCACAAAATTCTGGACGTACTCTGATTTTAAGATGGGGTATTCCTCATAGAACCCGGAAATATGCTTTCCACTCAAACTTTTATCCCCAGGTGCAGTTTCTTGTGGCTGAGCACTAGATCCTTCAAGTTTGTTCAACACATGCCCTAAAGCTCCTAAGAAATCAGACATTTAACATGTTAGATAACTTTCCTAGACACCCAAAAAGGTTAGAATTCTCAACTTCGAAATGCCGACAGTCATGAACTACCTCCATTCTTATTTAGATGTCGTTTTAGCTCTAGCACATAGAACAAGGTGGCAATCAATACACCCACCTTTCACATGTCTACCCCTCTTCATTACTCTCATTTCCAATTAATAGCACCAAAACCGCACAATCCACCATGCTCATTCAATTCAACTCTAACTTCCAATTAGGGATGGCAACGGGGCTAATCCCCGCGGGGAATGCTTCCCCATCCCCGTCCCCATTTAGCTATCGGGGGAAAGATTTCTCCCATCCCCATCCCCGCGGGGAATTTGCGGGGATCGGGTCCCCAACGGGGATATAAAATTGAATGATATTTGATTATTTTTATATATTAATAATATGTATGTTGTATAAATAAGTAATTTATTGATGTATACGAGGGTAATTAATATAAGATTGATTAAATATTATAGGTTAGACAAAAAAGAATAAGAGTAATTTATTATTTACTCTACGTAATGTAATGTTTGTACATTTATATAATAAGAAAAATATGTATATATGTGATATCGGGGATATAGCGGAGAGCGGGGACGGGGAGCGCCTTCCCGTCTCCGTCCCCATATGAGTTCACGGGGGATAAAGTCTCCCCATCCCCGTCCCCTAATAGGGGAATTCCCCGCGGGGAATTCCCCGCGGGGAATCGGGGATCGGGTTCCCATTGACATCCCTACTTCCAATAGCTTTTAATAGGGGCTATTTGGGAAAACACCACCTAGAAAACATAAAACGACATCTATATAAGAACAAAACTAAGCTCCTAAAACGACATCCATTTGAGAAAGGAGGTAGTACTTCCATGAGAATGCTACAGCAATGCATAAGTATTAGTCTTTTAGAGAAGAACATATGTAATCAAGACAGAAGCTGGCTTCAAGGAACAAAACAGGTCATCAGCATAGACAACATTAGTCTTCAGGGAAAGGGAAAATAGAATGATACGGAGTAACAAATCATATATGTTGGAAATTTTTATAACAATTCCTTGCAAGTTGCAATTATGATTGCTCAAAGGAAGATTTCTTCGGTTTATGGCTTTGTGTTACTGGAAATCCATAGTTGTACATGTTAAATAAACCCAGAGAAGAATTAGAACCCAGAGAAGAATTAGATGCTATAACATGTAGTGCATGCATCCGTGATGCAAGATACTTCCATAAAATATTGTTTCTATGAAAATACTGAAGGTTGTAGAATGGAGCAAATTGTCAGTGCAGCGTTGTTCACTCATAGATAACTAATGGTTGCATTCTAAACCTCCTGTAAAATAGTTTAATGTTTGAAACCATAAGGAAGTGCATATCACTTAGTGGCAAGGCACTGTAATGATCTAAAAGAACGTAATAGATATTGAAATTCTTAATAACCTGGCCAGGTACAAATATCTTGTTTTACTCCTAATGGAACTCCACCATCAAAGGACCCGCTTAAGGATATTCTGAAATCCCTGCCCTCATGTTGAAACCATGCACCTGTTTCCTCGTCCTAACAAAGCAACAATGAAGTGAGACAGTTAAATTGCAAGCTGAATAAACAGCCCTTAAATGCTATACGAGACAAAGGAACACAGGATTTAAATAACGTATGAAACTATGAATCTATCAAAATATTCAGCTCAGATGATGCATGTGTTCCGTATTGCCTATTGTGTGCAGATATGCATGTCCGTTGTGCATGTTATCATTTTCCTAGACAACTAGAGCATGTGAACAAAAAAATTCAATTTAGGCGAGTTCAGATACTGTTTCAATTGGCATCACCTATAGAGTACAAGAGTCTAGAAGCACAACGTCATCTAGGAAATAACAATGGAAGCTATGAGAAAGCTGGAACCTTTAGGACAAAATTGATAGCAGCAATCGGAGTGTCCTTATCAAATTTGATCTGCACTTCACAAAGCATCTGCCCTTCCAAATTGGGTAAAATCTCCAATGGTGTTTCAATTGCGTAGTCCTGGAAATTTCAAATATTGTCCAGCAATTGGAAACCTAAATGAGTAGTGTTAATGGGAAAAGGATAAATAAGAAAGGCATGAGGTTTTGACTGTCTCAGATATCCAAAATAAATTGGAGATTCCTGGCATGTTTTTATCACACTGATACACACATGCAAGTGACAATAGCTGCAACCTATTCTAAGTGCTTGAGCAGTGTTCACAATGGTAAAACAACCTTGATTGGAACTGATCCGGGCGGTCTCATTTCCAAAGGAGGCTGATCCCATTCTCTGAAAATACATAGATAACAAAGTAGGATCTGAAGGCCGCAATTGAAGTAAAAAAAAAAAAAAAAGAAGAGAGAAAAACAACCAATTATTTCATTTCCTTTTCTAGAATGCAAGGCCTTTTTTAAGCTTGATAACATACAAAAGGAACGAAAGAAATGATAAATCTTAATGAATGCGCCATGACAAATTCCTTCTTTGATAAATTGATAGAAAGTCAGGATATCTAGACTATTCTGAAGGAGTCAAAGTCAAGGAAACATAGCAACCACTAACCTAAAATCACAAAATCAGATTATGAAAACTTCTCCCAGTTTTCTACATGTTATGAAGCCATTGGTTGTGCTTAGATGCTATTCCAAATTCTGAAAAAACAAACACGTAATTTAAGGCATTTACGACTGGATCACTTACGCACCAACAGAAACTGCTCCAACACCAACCCCTTAACCGATCCAAAAAACTTTTTAAAAAGTCTCGCGCCCTCCAGGTGGCATAGTTCCACCGGCACACTCGCATGTTAATTTTTTTTTTTTGAAGTGAACGTACTCACGGATTCCCATAATGAACCCGAACCTAAATTACATTGTTGCATGGACAACCAAGTCACGACTGTTCATGCGTTCAACTTGGAGTCATGCATATACCGTAAGCTGAACCTCACTGAAATGTGGGCATACGTACCAGTCCGACCCCATTGCTGATCCCATCTGCTGCTCTTAATGATGCATAAATCATTGTGCGCGATCCAAAAAGAAAAGGAGCAAAAGAAGAAAACGATATTACCTTCCCTGTTCACCATCGTAAGAGACTCCCCAGTGCAGCACCCACTTCCCCTCCACATCGCATCCGACCACGACCTTGCACTTGCCGTCCCCATCCGGCTCCGCGTCCACCCTCACCCATGCCTTCCCTTCCATCTGCGTTTCACCACAAACCCACCATCACCAACCCCACAACCAAAAAAAAACACCGTCTTAGCTCGGATCACGCAACGGGAAGTAGAGCAAGTTACATTTCGGCATCGGCGCAAGGGGAACTTCTCGGAGAACACCACCCCAGCGTCCTCGGAACCAGCCACCGGCGTCTCCGCCGCGCCGGCGCGGGTCACGACGCGGCCGCCGAGCCTCAAGCGTCCGTGCGTGGCGCGGCACCGCCCCGCCCGCGGCCGCTCAGCCACCAGGAAGGCGCCCCCGAGCCGCCCACACCTCGCCGGCGGTGCCGCCTGCGGGATCGCCGGAATGCACCAGCTACCCACCGACATGACTCTCTCTCTCTCTCTCTCTGCTACTCTGCGTGCTTGTGTGTGAAGGAGCGGAAGCTGTGCGGGGGAAGGAGGAATGGGAAGGGAACGGAAGGAAGAGGAGAGGAAAAAGCAGAGCGTAATGAGTTGGGAATAAGAAATGGCTCGGAAAAGGTGCGAGATATCCACGGTCCGGATTACGTGGCAGGAAAGACGAAAGGGACGTGCGAAGATTGGTTCTCGGGCCCACGCGTCATTGGCGATAACGAGGGCCGGTGGGGCAGTCGCCGGGTCCCGGGGGCGGGGGGAATTAACCGCATCCGTTGGTTAGCGGGAGGAGAAGACGTGGGAAGACAAAAAGGCGCGTCTAGGGACGCGCGGGGATGGTGTCTGTCGCCACGTGTCCTTAACTTGTCCTAAACGGGCTGCTCGTGGTTCGGGAAGGATGCGAAGCTGTCTGGTGATGGTTCTATCAGGAAGGAATGGGAGAGTACGGGACATGGTGCGATTGGTCGCCAGAACAAGTTCTATGCTGATTCACGTTGATAAGTTTGTTAGCTATATTGTTTCGGTCTGATATGATACTGCAAATCTATATCCTCGTTTTAGTTTTAGAGTGATAGCGACATCGAGCTTCACTCTTAAATCAGCCCAACAGATATAATTGTATCATATCCACATATATAGAACCAAACATACAGTCTCTTGTAGATAACATAATATCAGCACATTCAACCTTTTATATAGTTTTAGTTTCGGCCAATTAAATAGAAATTATTCTTAACATGTTCAAACAGACATAATCAACTAATTACTTTTCTTTTCAACTAATATGACTCCACTCAACTATTTTCCCTCAGCCTGTATATATGACGGATAAAGCCATGCACAAATAACCAATCACATCCTTAGTCTCCTAGCTTGCCCTTTATTCAAGCTAATGCTAGAGGATGAGCATGCAGATTTCGAAATTAAACTTTGCCAAGAAGTTTGACGAGTTTAGTTTGAAGTTGTAACAGTAGTTTCAATGGTTCAGAGACCGGCAATCTAGAAAGAGTAGAGTGAATGAGGTGACCCACCTTCTTCGTGCGATTTTCATCTCCGCATGATGACCCAAAAGTCACTGTAGTTGGGTTTCATGGGATTAGGGCTTTAGACAGAGGAAGGGAAGGGAAGGGAAGGGTGAAATCAACGTGCGTGAGCGGAGTTCCGTTTCACGATTTGTGTCTGGCGACTGGGCGGTTCCCAAGCGACTCAGAGCCGGTCATTTTCGTCTTTCCCCTTTTTCATCGTTCTCCTCGCTTCTCGCTTTTCTAATGCCCGCCTAGCTCTCTATTCGGCGTGACCTCATCAGGCTGAGCTTCCGCTGTCCTCGCCGCCTTCCACGGCGGCACCGGGGGTACAATGGACCGGAAAAATAAAAAAGAAGGAAAAAAACAAGAAAAAACAAAAGCTGGAAAAAAGAAAATAAAAAAGTACATAGAGGTGGAAGAGCTGAGTAATCTGTTCGAAGTCTCTAAGAGTTTCTTCTTTATCGAGATCTATCTTTGAAGCGCGGTTTTTCCCTGTGATTTCCCTTTGGAGGAGAAGTCAAGAATGGATGGGGAGTCAAGCCTCAATGGTCTTTTGGGCAACCTCCGTCTCTCTGAAGCAGAACGGCAGGAGATTCGGGTGGGGAAGATGCCAGAAGGGAGCAAGAAGGCCGCGGTCTTCCAGGTGGTGGGTAAGCTATATGCAGGCAAACCAGGTTTTGCAGACGGGATAGCTCAAGCTCTAAGCGGAGCCTGGTGTCCAGGGAAGGATTTATTATGCAAGGATTTGGGTGACAATATTTTCCTTTTCACTTTTCCAAGTGTTGGGGGATTCAGGCGTGCCCTTGAGGATGGATCGTGGGAGTTCAGATCTGATCTTCTTGTGGTCACCAATTATCAGGGATCGAAGAGGGTGGAGGATTTCGAGTTCACGTCGATTCCGGTGTGGATCCGAGTGAAAGGTTTGCCGCTTGGAATGATGAACAAGGTCACGGGCCAGCAGATCGGAGATCATGTGAGGAAAACCTTGGAGGTGGACGCGGATGCAATTGGCGGTTGGGCGCTTCCTTAGAATCAAGGTTCGGATAGATGTCCGAGTTCCCCTGCTTCGAGGTGTTACGATGGTGGTTGAAGGAGAGGATGCGGGAGAGAGCAGAAGCATCTGGTGCCCCCTCATGTACGATTTCCTTCCAAATTTTTGTCATGGGTGCGGAATCCTCGGCCACATTGACCGTGATTGCGAACTGCAAGATTGGAAGAACAAAGAAAAGCTCTACAGCAATGAACTGCGTGTTTCACCTGCTCACCGGCGACCTCCTGAAAGTTTCAGTCGACAAAGTGCTCCAATGCCGACGAGCAGTGATGGAAGGTCGGGCTGGACTGAAGGCGGGAGAACTTGGGGTCAAAAGGGTGATAATATTAGGAGCAAGGCTGATGGTGTTTGGCGTAGGAATGAGGTAAATAAGCACTCTAATGGGACAACGGGAATTCATTCATTCCAACCCAAGGTGGGGACAGAGCATACTATTTCAGGAAGATCTTGGCCTTTGGAGAGAGATGACGATGGGAGGATTAATGGCACAGGTGGCTCAGTACAGGAGTCGGAGCATAAATCTTCGGCTGGTTTGTGCGAAGAGGACAAAGCAAACGAACCAATCTGTAAAAATGTGGGTCCAAATGTCAGGGATAATAAAACATGGGTGGCAAAGAGGGAACAAAACAAGACAAGTCTCATTATGTCAAATGATAATGTGCAGGTGGAACCAATGGAGGTAGAGAATTTTGGCCCAGGGGACAATGCTGTTAATACCCTGCACCTGAAGGAGCAAAGCGTTTACCTGAACCAAAATAACACTCTGAATTTGGGAAAGGAAAAACACTTTGTAAGAACATATAAGAAAATAGTGAGACAACTCGGTACAGGCAACCCTCCTCTACATGCTCAGGAAGGGGGAAAGAGGAAAATGGAGGCTGAACAGGGAGTACATGTTAGTAATCAAAACAAGAAGAGGTTGGTAATTCTGAACACAGAAGCACTGATGGGTCAAACCGAGGAACTGACAGGGCTCATCAAACCGAGGAACTGACGGGGCCTCATGATGAGCCCCGTCAGGAGCAATGAATCTCCTATGTTGGAACTGCCGGGGGGTGGGGAATCCCCGGACAGTTCAGGAGCTGTTGGGCCTTGTTAGGTCCCAAAACCCCAAGGTCGTCTTCCTTTCGGAGACGAGGATGAGTGAAAGTCGTGTTAAGAATTTAAAGTGGAGGTTGGACCTGCATAATTGTTTAGCTGTCAGCAGCAATGGTCTTAGTGGTGGTCTGGCTTTATTTTGGGATGAGAGCATTTCTGTCAATCTGCTGACGTTAGGGGAAAGATACATTGACGTCATGATTCGTGAGGACCCTACTCAGGTTTGGTGGCGGGCTACCTTTGTCTATGGTGAGCCAAGAGTAGAGAACCGCAAACATATGTGGGACCTGGTGAGAAGACTTAGGGGGGTCGGGCCGGAACCATGGATGGTGATTGGAGATTTCAATGAAGCGATGTGGCAATATGAACATTCTCTGAAACTCCTCGGGCGGAGCGTCAGATGACGAATTTCAGAGAGGTCTTGAGTCACTGTGATTTGCATGATCTGGGTTTTGTTGGGATTCCATGGACATGTAATAATAATCAACCGGGACGGAGGAATGTAAGAGTGCGTGTTGATAGGTGTGTTGCAGATACAGGTTGGATTAATTTGTTTCCAGAAGCGAGAGTTCAGCATTTGGTTTCATCCCGTTCTGATCACAAGCCGCTGCTAGTACGGATGAAACAAGAGCAAAATACTTCTCACCACTCTAGAATATTTCGGTACGAAATTATGTGGGAACGGTCTACTTCTCTGGCAACGGAGGTGGAGCATTCCTGGGAGCGCCGAAACCCAGGTACTGATCTAGGTGTGTTGGCACAGAATCTGAAATCAATGATGGGTGCTTTGCGCAACTGGAGTCGTGTCAATTTTGGTCACGTCACAAAACAGATTGCTCAATTGAAAGTTCAGCTAGCTCATTTGGAAAGAGCAGACCCGGTGGGCAACCGAGATAGCATTCGAGATACAATTTTCAAACTAGATGAGCTACTCTATAGAGAGGAAATGATGTGGAAGCAGCGTTCAAGAATTTCATGGTTGAAAGAAGGTGATCGAAACACACATTATTTTCACAGGAAAGCTCTTTGGCGTTCAAGAAAAAATAGAATAAGGAAGTTGAAGAAAGATGATGGCTCCTAGTGTGAAGATCAATCTGAAATGAGAAACATGACACAAAAATATTTTTGTGAGCTGTTTACTCGGGATGAGAGCGTTCAACCTGAGGAGCTGATCGCCCTGTTTCAATCAAAGGTAACAGAGGATATGAATTTGTCCTTAGCTAAACCTTACTCCAATGAAGAAATTAGTGATGCTCTATTCCAAATCGGACCAATTAAGGCCCCGGGCCCTGATGGGTTCCCTGCTCGTTTCTTCCAAACTAACTGGGAGATCATGAAGGATGATATTGTTAATTCGGTCAAAGATTTCTTCCACACTGGAGTCATGCCTCCGGGTGTTAATGATACGGCCATTGTGCTAATACCAAAGGTGGTGTTTCCAGAGAGCTTGAAGGATTTCCGGCCGATAAGTTTATGCAATGTTATTTATAAGGTGGTTTCTAAATGCATAGTCAATCGACTTAGGCCGTTGTTGCAGGACATTATTTCCCAAAATCAGAGTGCCTTTATTCCGGGTCGCTTGATTACAGACAATGCCCTTATTGCTTTTGAATGCATACATACAATTCATACTACCCGAGATGAAAGAAGTCAGTTTTGTGCTTACAAGTTGGATCTATCCAAAGCTTATGATCGTGTGGATTGGAGTTTTTTAGAAAAAGTGTTGTTGAAGCTGGGCTTTCAAGGTCAATGGGTTCAGAGGGTAATGTCATGCATTTCCTCAGTTCGTTACACAGTTCACTTCAATGGGGTGCCGACGGCATCCTTTACTCCAACCCGTGGTCTACGCCAGGGTGATCCTCTGTCTCCGTTTTTATTCCTCTTCGTGGCTGATGGGTTAACTACTATTCTGCATAAGAAAATCCAAGAGAGAGCCTTACAGGAGCTTCAAATATGTCGCGGTGCGCCGGGTATTTCTCACCTTTTATTTGCGGATGACACTCTTTTATTCTTCAAAGCTAACTCAGAACAAGCTTTGATGGTGAAGCAAGTGCTAGACACCTTTGTTAGGTGCACTGGTCAGTTGGTTAATCCGACCAAATGTTCTATCATGTTTAATCAACACGGTGATACGGTGCTTCAGGAACAGGTTAAACAAATCTTAAAGGTGCAGATATCTTCTTTTGAAGCAAAATATTTAGGCCTTCCCACTCCTTCAGGGCGCATGAAAAAGGTTACATTTCAATCTATCAAACAATGTCTTGATAAGAGACTCAATGACTATTCCGAGAAGTGCATGTCAAGTGGAGCAAAGGAGGTTTTGATCAAATCAGTAGCACAAGCCCTACCAACTTACATCATGTCTGTGTTCCATATCCCAGAAGGTCTTTGTGATGAGTTAACATGTGTAGTCCGAAACTTCTGGTGGGGGACACAAAATGGCCGTAGGAAATTGCCATGGGTAGCATGGGATCGTATGATTCAGAAGAAGTGTTGTGGTGGACTTGGTTTCAAAGACCTAAGATTGATTAATCAAGCTCTGCTTGCAAGACAGGCATGGCATCTTATTCACTTTCCGGACAGCTTGTGTGCAAGACTTCTAAAGGCCAAGTATTATCCTCGAGGCTCCTTAATCGACACAGCCTTCAGATCAAATGCTTCAAGTACTTGGCAGGCTGTTATTCATGGACTTGAATTACTGAAAAAAGGAGTCATATGGCGCATTGGTTCTGGATCTCAGGTTCGAATATGGCGTGACCCCTGGATCCCAAGGAAATATACTCTTCGGGTCACAACAACAAGACGGAGATGCAGACTTCACTGGGTTTCCGAGCTGATGGATTCAAATGGAACAGACTGGGATAAGGACCGCCTTACTGCATATTTTAACCCGGCTGATATTGAGGCTATCTCAAAAATTATTCTCCCACAAAGGCGATATGAAGATTTCATTGCTTGGCATATGGAAAGAACGGGTATTTTCACAGTTCGCAGTGCTTATAATCTGGGCCTACAGCTACGCAATGCGGCCTCCATGGCTGGGAGTTCCACTTCTGCAGTTGCTGGTGATCGAAAGTTGTGGCACCATGTCTGGTCCGGCCACTTACCACAGAAAATCAAAATTTTTGCTTGGAAACTCTCTCGAGATGCCCTTCCAACGAAGCAGAACAAATATAAAAGAAGGTTAGAAGTGGATAGTATCTGTAATCTATGTGGTACTGCAATTGAAGATAGTCACCATGCTGTTGTCCGTTGTCCTAGGGCGCATGCACTCCGGCAGGCTTTGAGGGGGCTTTGGCCATTGCCGGATGAAGAGCTGTTCAACTCCTCGGGCCCTGATTGGCTTCTTTTACTCCTCCAAAATGTGTCGGTTGAACAACGTGATCTGCTCAGACTTTTATTCTGGAAAGCTTGGACAGTTCACAACAATATTGTGCATAACTCTGGTCCTACTTCAGTTTATAGTTCAGTCCGTTCCCTGCTGTCGTATCGGGAATCTCTAATGAATATCAGCCAATATAACGTCTCCCAGGATGTGAAAGGTAAAGGTTTAGCTTGGATTTCAGGGGGAAATCTTCTTCTGATGCACAAACCTTTGGTGGCCTTCTCTAGGAACGCATGGATACCCCCAAAGCATGGATGGGTAAAAGTAAATGTTGATGGCGCGTATATTGAGCAAACTGGGGAGGCTGGGATTGGTATGCTGGCTAGAGATCATACAGGTACGGTCTGTTTTTCTGCTTGGCATGTCCTGTTCCACTGTTCGGGTCCTGTCGAAGCGGAAGCTCGAGCCTGTGTTGAAGGGTTGAGGCTTGCGTCTCAATGGGTTCATCTACCGGTTTTGCTAGAATCCGACTGCTCAAGAGTGGTCAAAGCTTTTAAAAGCACGATGGAGGACAGGTCTGAGATTGCGTTCCAGATCAGAGAAGGCAAAGAACTGGTACATTTGCTTCAAGAGGTGCAGTTCGTTCAGGTAAATCGTGAGCGAAATTCAGCGGCGTATGTCTTAGCTCAGTTGGCTACAAGGAATGTACATTCGGCTGTCTGGTTGAGGCAAGTGCCCTCTTGTATTGCCCAACTAGTTGTTCTGGAGTGCAATAGTTCTCCTTAATCTATAAATCTCATGGTTCCCCTCAAAAAAGACAGAGGAAGGGTGGATGTCGATGGTATCACAGAACGGGCTGGTATCGAACGACAGTAGTAGGCAATAGTGTCGATAACAGTAGTAAATGGTTTAAGGCTAGATTGGTACTAGAATCAGGTGCGAGTGGCCGTGGCGAAGGGAGCCTGCGTGCAAATCCTTCGAAGGAAATGGACTAGTTGGCCCAAAAGCGACGAACAACAAGCACGCGCCGTAATCAACTAAAGCAACTAAACGTGCTTGATGAGGCCGGTTTAGAGTTAGGCACTTCCATTAGAATAATCAGAAGAAAGTAAGAAACTAAGTTAAGATGGGGTTAGGCACTTCCATTAGAATAATTAGAAAAAAAATTAAAAAACTAAGTTAAGATATGTCTTAGTTTATCTTATACGATGAGTGATTGATATTTATATAGTCTTTGTTGGTTAAAATATGTATAGTTATTTATTGCATTGTTGATTTTTCTAACCAAAATTGAAAAGAATTGAAGTTTGTATCTTATACGATGAGTGATTGATATTTATATAGTCTTTATTGGTTAACATATGTATAGTTATTTATTGTATTTTTGATTTTTTTAAACCAAAATTGAAAAGAATTGGAGTTTGTATCGTTGTCTTGATGCAGGAAGTTTGCACTCATCGGATAATCCGGTGTGAGGGTTCTTTTACCTTACCAGATAGTCTGGTGTATGGTAGATGTGAGCACCGGAGCTTTTAGCGCAGAGACAGGGATAAATTCATTCACCGGAAGGTCCGGTGTGGATGAGAGTGTGCACCAGACTAATTTTTCCAAAGAAGGGTGCAAATATGGAAGTCTAATGAGGTAGCCTCACCGAATGGTCTGGTATGTACACGGGTGATCACCATGAAGATATACTCACCGGATGGTCCGATGGTAGGTGTGTGAATACCAGAGAGTATCACCGAAGCTTTTCAGTTCTAAGGCATATGTTGAGGTGTTCACATGATTGTTCGGTGTTAGGATTTTGTGATCACCGGACTAATTTTTACAGAAAGGAATGCAAACCAGGTTCCAGTGGAATTGTACTCACCGGATGGTCCGGTGTTACACTAGTGTGAACGTCGGATCATCCGGTGTTCACATTTTTGTTTCGTCTGATTTTTTTCATCTTGATTTCGATTTGGACTAACATGTGATGATATTATATGGTGTGGAGATGCATGTTTGCTGGTCTCATGGTGTGTAGATGATAGATGCAACTTGGCGGTAGATGGCGAGTGATCGAGGCTAAGCGGGGTGCTTGGTGTCGGATGATCAAGTAGGCCGAGCGGAGTCAAGGATGATCCTAACGGTACACGTGGATGTCAAGCAAGGAAAGAGATGGATATTAATGAAGGCGACGTGTTGATAAGTCAAGCAAAGGGGATACCGATGCAAGTGACAAGGCGGCCCGAGGGATCGGAAGTGGGAGAGACTTGCCGACGGTCAAAATTGCAAGACAGAAGACACATGTCAACATCGGAAGACTTGCTTGAGGTCAAAGCAAACAGCTGCGAGTCACACCTTAAGAAGCGTGCGAGTCGGTTTCCCGGTTTAGCCACAAAACCACGGGAAAATAGAGTGCACGTGGCATCATCGCAAAGCTTGCATCGAGACGAAGCTAAGTCATGAAGGTGTCGTGGTCGTTCGATGGATAGATGAGAAAATAGACCAAAATACCCTTAGTAGTAGGTAGAAATGTGCTACAAGAGAAGGATATTTTGGGAACAATCAAGAAAACTTAGCGGTCAAGTTTCCTAGGCTATAAATAGAGGGGTTTGACTAGTTGGGAAACCACATCTTTGAGTCATCCATATGAGAGCTTTGTGTTAGGGTTTTAGAGGAGAGAGAGATGAGTGCTTAGCCTTTGTAATAGGTGGGAGTTTTGAGAGATAAATATTTGTAATCCGCTTTAAATGGGGTTGATCTATTTGAGTAATGAAGTTTAAGTTTTTGCATATACTTAGAATTCCCCTCATTCTAGTTTCTTTCTATTGGCTCCCTTGCAAGTTTGCAAGTTCTTAGTGTTTTGTTGTTGATTTTTGTTTTTCTTTTTGAGCTGTAATTTCAACACCTTGAGAAATTGATCTTCTTGATGCTAGAGGCATAGAATTCACATACACATACATATGTGATGGAGTCTTAAATTCTTTTGTCTCTAGATCATCATCTTAGAGAGTTTACTTGTCCGATGATCTCGTCTTCGTTTTGTTCATTTTCAAAGTTACGATCTTTTAGCACAAAGACATATGTAATGGTTTTGAATAGAACCTATGATTCATATTTCATCCGTGGAGTTATATTGTCTTGAAACTTTTCATCTCGGTTTGTCTCTCTGAGTATTTTGCTTCCGCTCAAGTTTTGAGGTACGGTGGGTGATTAAAAATAGGAGGAAGCCATCTATTTCATAAGAAATTGTTGAGACACCTATTCACCCCCTCTACTCACCATTTTCTATCCTACAATTGGTATCGAGCCAGTTTGATCACATATTGAGTTTACCGGCTTTGTGATCCGTATGTGATATGGAGAGAAGTGGAAAAATTCTGCTGTTTGATGGTAGTGATTTTTGGTATTGGAATGTGCGCATGGAGGTTTATCCCTTAAGTCAAGAAAGTGCAATTTGAAAGATAGTTGGTTCCAACTACGAGATCTCTACTACTTGCACGACTCAACTTTAAATTAAACAGTATGAGACCAATAACATAACCAGAAATATTTTGTTCACAAGCCTGAATCAAAATGAGTTTGACAGGGTTTAGCACTTCCGTACTGCCTAGGAGATCTAGACTACTTTGAGTGTCTTTCATGAATGCACTAATCAGATTAAGGCCAGACGCCAAAGCACATACAACCAAGAATATAAAGAATTTGTGCAAGGCCCTTGAGAGTCTTTGGATGTCATGTTTGCTCGCTTTGATGGAATTGTTAGCAATCTTCGATCAACTGGTGTTTTGCCCTATTCTGACCACGAGAGAGCGATCAAGCTTCTCTATACTCTAGATCGTAGCATATGAAAAGTGAAGATCTCGAGCATTGAAGAGTCATCAAGTTACGATTCGTTAACTTGTGATGAACTCTTTAGTAACCTTAAGTCCACCGAGATAGCCAAGGCGGCTCGAATTGGTCTCGGAAACCCCTTGTCTCAGAATATGGCGTTGGTTTTCGGACCTAGCGATGGCAATCGGACTGGTATTGGTGTTTCTTGTGATAACATTTTATCTGGTGGTTTTGTTTTGTCTTCCTTGGTCTCTATCATAGAGGAGCAGGTGGATATGCTTGATGATGAGGATCTTACACTGATCGTGAAGAAATTCACTCGCTTCTACAACAACCGTCGAGACCGGAGGAGTGGCAGTTCTCATGCCTGCTTTGAGTGTGGTGACACTACCCACTTCAGGGCAGACTACTCAAAACTCAAGAAGAAGGAAGACTGTGACTATGACTACAACAAGCACAAGAAGAAAAACAAGAAACCATTCTTCAAGAAGAACTACGATAAGATGGCCAAGAAGACAGTCAAGGTAGCTTCTAGGTCGTTCTTGGCAGCTCTCAGCGACATCGACACCTCTTCAAGCGAGGAGGAGAGCGAGGAGGAGGATGAACCGCAAATGAAGAGTAAGAAGAAAGCTAAGGACCTCACATGCCTCTGCTTCATGGCAGGTGACAACAAAGACAAAGAGTCCAAGCTTGATCCCTCCGAGGTATTACCTTCCTACGATCAGCTTTCCATCCAAATCGATACCTTGAATGATTCTCTCGTTAGCTAAGATAGATTACTTAAGAAAGCTATGCATGAGTTGAAGGAGCTTAGGTCTAAGTATGAGTTCTGTTTCTTTTGAGCTTGCATTGCTTAGGTCTAGGCGTGATGATGAAGAGTGTGAGAGTTGTTTGGTGGTTACAACAGAACTTGCCGAGCTTCAGGCTTTGCATGCTCAAGTTTCTAGTCGACTTGAGACTGCTGAGAAGAAGGCTCTTGAGGAGGAGTCTAAGTCCACTTTCTTAGGTGCTTGTAAGAATTGTCCTTTGCTTGTAAAGGATGTTGAACTGAAAGCCAAGCACATTAAGGAATTAGAATCTAGAATGGAGAGTGATATGAGTTTGAAGGATGTGCAGCCAAATTGTTCTACCTACATTATCTTTCAGGACAAACTCAGCTGGGTTAGAGGGCAAGTTGAGAAATTTTTGGTTGAGAATGAGTATCTCCTTTCTCTAGTGGTGAAATGCTCATAAGGCAAAGGCAAAATGAATTTGATCTTGGCCAAGACCAAGATGTGTGTCGATAAAGCGGGTTTTGCTCTTGGGTTGGGTTTCGTGAGGGTGGCTTACAATGGGGAGAGTAAGATTGTGTTCATCACACCTGCTACTCTAGAAGCTGAGAAGTCCAAAATCAATACCACACCACAAACCATCAAGAAACCCATTCCACAACCCACAAAGAAGAAGCCTGCATCACAACCCAAGAGAGCTCCACGACCCAAGATGAGAGAGCCCCGAGTGACCGGCAGTCGAGTTCCCGAGAGATGCTACCACTACACCTACTGCTAGCGAGAGGGTCACTTGGTTTGGTTTTGTTTTCACCGTAGGAGAGATGAGTGACGTGAGTGGGAGTGAAGCACCTGGGACATGTACCGCCTCTCTGTTGGTATACATGAGCTTTTTTCTCGCTTCCACTCACGAGTCTCTAGCGCTTTTCAGTCTCTGCCTAGAGGTGTTGCCCGGCGTGGATCCTACCATGACTAATATGGTTTTGGTTCATGTGTAAAAGGCTTTGAGTCGCAGTGCTTTGGCGGACCATGCTCTCCTCAACGTGGTACTCGCCCCCAGCGTGGTAGTGCTAGGAGTGATTTGAATGCACCCGCTTTTACTACCTCAGGGCGGATGACCTAGTACTGGATTTCCAAGAAGTTTATGACTAACCCCAGTACTGAGTTATCCACCTACTACTCTTCTCGCATGTAGGTGGAAAGCGGAGGCCTGGAGAACAAGGCTTGTTGACTTTGCTTGTTCGTGCCATATGACCGAAGATGCATCATGGTTCTCCAGTCTCGCCCTGACGAAGCGGCACGAGTACATCACTTTTGAGGATGATCGAAAAGGAAGGGTAAAAGCCAAAGATATGGTAAGGATGAGTGAGAGTTTTAATATCAAAGACGTGGCTTTGGTGGAGCATCTATGATACAATCTTCTCTCTGTATCTCAGTTGCTAGATGAGAACTTGAAAGTGCGTTTCAAACATGTTCTTTCTCTTTCTCGAGTTTTTGTCACTTGGATGAGCTTCTTGTGCGATTTTCAAACTTTTCTTTGTTCTTTATGATGTTGTCAATACACTTATCAAGGGGGGAGATTGAGAGACCAAGTTGAGATGTGTCTTGGTTTATCTTGTGTGATAAGTGATTGATGTTTATGTGGCTTTTGTTGGTTAGCATATGTATGGTTATCTACTGCATTATTGATTTTGTCTAACCAAAATTGAAAAGAATTGGAATTTATATCGGTGTCTTGGTGTATGAAGTTTGCACTCACCGGATAATCCGGTGTGAGAGTTTTTTACTTCACCGGATAGTCCGGTGTGTGGTAGATGTGAGCATCGAAGCTTTTTAGCGCAGAGGCAGAGATAAATTCATTCACTGGAAGGTCCAATGTGGGTGAGAGTGTGCACCGAACTAATTTTTCCAGAGAAGGGTGCAGATATAGAAGTCTGGTGCGGTAGCCTCACCGGATGGTCTGGTGTGTGCATGGGTGATCACTGGAGGCTTCACTGGACAAAGATTTCCAGAGAGGATGAAAAACTAAATTCCAGTGAAGATGTACTCATTAGATGGTCCGGTAATAGGCGTGTGAACACCGGAGAGTATCACTAGAGCTTTTCAGTTATGAGGCATATGTTGAGGTGTTCACAGGATTGTCTGGTGTTAGGATTTTGTGATCACCGGACTAATTTTTTCAGAGAGGAATGCAATCCGAGTTCCAGTGGAGTTGTACTCACTGGATGGTCCGGTGTTGCACTGGTGTGAACGTCGGACCATCTAATGTTCATATTTTTTGTTTCGTCTGATCTTTTTCATCTTGATTCCGATTTGGACTAACATGTGATGATGTTATATGGTTCTGGAGATGCATATTTGCTGGTTTCATGATGTGTAGGTGATGGATGCAACTTGATGTTCGACAATGAGTGATTAGGGATAAGCGGGGTGCTTGATGCCGGACGATCAAGGATGATCCTACCGGTACACGTGGATGTCAAGCAAGGCAAGAGATGAAGATAGATAAAGACGGTGTGTTGACAAAGTCAAACGAAGAGGATGCTGGTGCAAGTGACAAGGCGGCCCGAGGGATCGGGAGCGGGAGAGACTTGCCGGTGGTCAAGATCGCAAGATGGAGGACACGCGTCAATATCGAAAGAATTGCTTAAGTTCAAAGCAAGCAGATGTCACGCTTTAAGAAGCGTGCGAGTCGGTTTCCCGGTTTAGCCACAAAACTGTGGGCCGATGGAGTGCACGTGGCATCATCGTGAAGCTTACTTCGAGGCGAAGCTAAATTGTTAAGGCGCCACGGTCGTTTAATGGATGGAGGAGAAAATAGATCAAAATACCCTCGGTGGTAGGTAGGAATATACTATAAGAGATGGGTATTTTTGGAACAATCAAGAAAACTTGGGGGTTAAGTTTCCTATGCTATAAATAGAGGGGTTTGGCTAGTTGGGAAACCATCCTTTTGAGCCATCCATATGAGAGCTTTATATTATGATTTTAGAGGAGAGTGAGAGGAGTGCTTGGCTTTGTAATAGGTGAGAGTTTTAATAGAGAAATTTTTGTAATCTGTCTAAAATAGAGTTAAACTCTTTGAGTAATGAAGTTTAAGTTTTTGCATATGCTTGAATTCCTCTACTTCTAATTTCCTTCTGTTGGTTCCTTTGCAAGTTTGTAAGTTTTTGTTGTTTTGGTGTTGATTTTCGTTTTTCTTTTTGAGCTGTAATTTCAGCACTTTGAGAAGTTAATCTTCTTGATGCTAGAAACATAGAATTACATACACATGCATATGTGATAGTGTCTTGAATTCATTTGCCTTTAGATCATCTTGGAGAGTTTACTTGTCTGATGATCTCATCTCCGTTTTGTTCATCTTCAAAGTTATGAGCTTTTAGGCACAAAGACACGTAGAATGATTTTGAATGAAACCTATGGTTCATATTCAATCTGTAGAGTCATATTGTCTTGAAACTTTTCATCTCGGTTTGTCTATCTGAGTATTTTACTTCCGCTCAAGCTTTGAGGTGCGTTAAGTGATTAAAAATAGAAGAAAACCATCTATTTCGTAAGAAAATGTTGAGACGACTATTCACTCTCGGACTGTTTCAAGCAAGTCTGCATGCTTAGGCTTGTCATTGGACCGATGATACTTGATGCTCATTCTCTTCAGAACCCTCGCGTTCATCACTAGAAACTGAGGAAGGCCCAAGCAAGGGCGACCTTTGAAGAGCGATATTGACATGAAGAAGGTGACACTTGACAAGTGATTCTGAACACATTCTGCATTTATCTGCTTCTCCCAAAACTTTGCAGCTAAGGGGTCAGAATAGCGGATATCAAGAGGATCCTAATAGCACAAAGACAAAACCGTATTAGAGGCAGCAAAGTAGAGTTTTGTTGAAAGAACTTCAATAATTAAATATCTACTTAGGTGCTTACAATGATCTCCAGATCCTTAATGTTGGGAGAACTGTTGAAAAGGCATGAAACTAGTGTGGCAACGGCTTCATGATTGTGATCCATAGTAAGAGTAAGCTTCTGCAATCCAAGCAATTGGCATTTCTTGAGCAACCTCTTCGGCATTGTACTTTTGGCCTTGCTCAAGACCTAATCAAAATGCAAAAAGAGGACAAAATTATACATCTTTTCCCTTAAAACGAAACTAGATTGCTATTAATCAATATCGTTTGATTGTCTTCTCAGGGAGTGATATCATAGCATTACTCAATTGCAATCACGTAAAAGTAAATTGAGATTTAGCCTAGTAATTTCTTTCAAAAGAACAAACTGACTAACCTAAACATTTTGTTCATTATGTTTTTGTATCATGATAAGCTGTCTAGAAGACCAAGTGAAGAATAAGCAATTTGAACTGTAATCCGTGTGCATCAAAGCAAAGCCCCCTGTATTTGCGATGTACGTATTTGATTTAGAATCATAATGGGACAACCACAAAGCCTATCTGATTTCTCTGCATGATCAAATCCAAATCCGTACAGACTAGACAAATGGTACCATTACTAACATCAACAATATTTTTTTCAGGAATATGAACATTATAAAGATCGATTTAGCTAGTTCATGGATGCACACAAATAAACATTTGAACGATGTTATGCAAATAACCATTCATTAAATGTCATTTCTCCTTTCTTCCGCACAGCACATGCAGATTTTAATCTAGCATATCTCCATAGCAACAACAAAAAAGAAACATCACTTGGGAGTTTGTTCTACTGAAGGTGTCCTCGAGTTATAAACTATCGATTTAATATGAGAATGCACAACAATCGCCACTGATTGGAAGGGATTGTCTACACTCATTACACGGTGAAATGAAGTGCAACATATCTACAAAATACAAATTGAGAAATTTTGTTAAGAGATGAATTATGGACAAATAAATATTTTGCTGTTGTTCTGATCTTATCAGGGCAGCTGCAGCCTACGATCATTTCATCAAGAATCACCTAAAACTGTTGAATATGATACGAATAATTTCGTAAAAAATTGATACGAATATGTGCAGTGTCAGTACCCCGGAGAAGAACACATGAACATTGAGCAAACACACACAGACCTTGGAATATTCAGTCTCCAAGTTCAACGAGAGTGTCTTGGCGCTACCGAGTCCACCGAGAAACGTCACCATGTTCGCTATCTCGTCCGTCTGCTCGTGCTCCCTCTCCTCCATCCCCTCAAACCCAAACATTTCTTCAATCTCGGAAATTGAGTGGTCTCCATCGGTGTCCTCATTGTCGTGGACGCTCCAATTGAGCTCAGCGCAGCCGTAGGAGAGGCTCAGCTTTACAGAGTCAAGGCGCAGCGCCTTCTTTACCGAGATGCATAGCGGGCGATACGAGCAAATCTCCAGCTTTTCGAGGTTCGACGCGCGTATAACGATGTTCCTAGCCTTGCGGATGTCGCTGATCACCAGCCGCTCCACGTCCCGGCACCGCGAGATCATTCGCCGGATGTCGGCGTCCGTAGCGACCACTTCGTGGAGCTGGAGCGACCGCACGGCGCGCAGGCCGCGGAGACTGCCTGGCACCCGGAGCCTGCAGGAGTAGAGCTCCAGCGAGGTGAGCGTCGGGCAGTTGTACACCGGGGAAGGCACCTTGTAGCAGTCGGTGGAGTTGGTGTTCCAGATGGAGAGCTCCCGGAGACCGCCGCTCCGGCAGATCTCGCGGAACAAGTCGTAGAACCAGTCGTCGTACGCGTCCATGAAATCGATCTGGACCTCAAAGGAGGCGATCGGAGCGGCGCGGCCGTCGAGGATGCCGTCGATGGCGTAGGTCCAGCGGTTCGTGTCGTCGCAGTACTCGTCGCCGTCCCTGTACTCGTAGAGGGTCTCGCGGCGGTTGAAGGTGGCGCAGGTGAGGCTGAGGCGGGGCAGCGTGGCGAAGACGCGGGGCCAGCGGCGTGAGAGCGCGGTCGTGGCTGCGGCGTCGCGTAGCGGGAGGCGGGCGAGGATGGCGTGGAGGGTGGCGTCGTCGAGCGCGCTGAGCCGGTCCTCCTCGGGCTCACCGGCTTGGGCTTGCGGAGAAGGGGGCCTTGCCCTCTTCGCTTCCGGTTGTGTCTGCTCCATGGGAGTGTTCAGCGATGAGCTTGCGATTTGTTAGCGCGAGGAATGGGAGAGGGTTTTGTTGTCGATGGGTGTAGTTTTCCCGCCAGATTGTGCAAAAGCGCGCCTTTTTCTTCAGGGAAGGAAACGCGGGTAGCTTTCCCCTCTATTTCTCTCTCTTCTGACTGGCGCCTCCGTGTCCGTGGGCCGTGGCAGGGATCTACGAATTGTCAAATCGTTTCTTTGTGGATTTTTGTATCATTTGCTGGATGGGTACGGGTGATGAATTCATTTCTTGAAAAGATGAAATGCTATGATTTAACTTACTTAGGATTTAACATTCGAAGCTGAAAAGTTTGATTTTATCATTGGAAAAATCTTTGGTGCTGATTTGCAGAAAAAAAAACCTTAGGGTCGTAAAATATCGTGAAATAACTCATTTCACCGGTAGGATGATCGGATTAACCGTAGCTTTCGGATAGAGATAGTATGAACGGTATTTACTATTTACATATTTGCACTTATTTGCTAGTTTGCACTAAATTTTTTTCCTCTTTTTCATTAAGCAAAAATATTCACCAGTTAGTTAACTTGACACTCACCGTTTTGTTTGTTTATTTTTTAAAAAAAATCCAGATCTTCCCATCATTTAATCGACGGGCATATCAACCCTTACTTCCCTACAGAATATCTACACAACAATAATTTTTGAGCAACAAAGCTTGATGCGCAAATTTTTTTCAATGGATATGATTGATTACTCCATGAAATATATTCGAGTTTGCTGTGCAAGGCCAAATTTGATCCAAATGACCAAACTAGTTTATGGTAAGGGATCATAACGGGTGAACTTCTTAGTGCCAATACTCATTCCTTCATTCGGCTTATTATCCGGGACTCATTATCTTCTCCGTGGCTGGTGGTCTGTGCGTGCCGCCGGCGCCATCCTAGCCCGACGAACCACCTCGCAGCTGTGCCGTCATCATCATCACGGATATCTACAGTGCTTCCTGTCGGCCATTTTCATCACCTGCTGCCTCTTCCCCATCGTCGACCCCTTGCCTGCCTACCCTAACTCATCATGCATGGTCCTCGTGCAGCTCGCTACCATCGCTCTCCTCCGATCCCACGGTCGGTGGCATGACTACCGTCACCACGATGCCGCCCCTTCCCCCTCCAAGTTTTGGTCACCAAAAACACCCAAATATTGTATTCTTTCTGTATTCGGAGGTCATCACCAGACCCGATCTTGATATTTCGGTGATCCGAGACGAGATTAAAAATGGAGCTTCATTATTAAATATAAATCGTACAGATCTAATTTTTTCAGTTTACTTTTGAACCGATATACATACAGGGCATTTGGATTTTAGGGGTCCGAGGCAGTCGCACCGCTCGACCCCTCTCCAGACCGGCCCTGATCGTCACTCATTAGCTGCCAAGTGACATTGTCAGTGGTTTGCCCTACGCACCCCTTGAGGAAAAAAAAAGGCCAATACGTTTAGCTTACCGGTTACTGAGGTCTCAAGCAACGACATCTGACATACCTGTTATAAACCAGCACACGCCCTTATGCAAAATTTTCTTCAAACCAGACGGTGGTCGCGCAAGTTACTGTCTTACTGAACAAACATTTGCAAAAGACAATATAACCGGTCACAAGCTGATAATAGAAGTAGGACCATAGAACATAGATAGCGTTCATCAATGGCAATAACATAGGGGGCGGAGGCTCCTTTTGCTGATTTTTTTCGAAAGATATCTGCTACTGACTTTTAACACCTAAATGCTAACTAAATGTTGAGTCGGCTTCTTTACCTATTGGCCTGGCCCTTTTCTCCATTTTCCTTCATGTTTAGCGTGCAACGAAAGCTGCCCTTCTCACACTAGCTCCTCCACATCTAAAACCACGGGAGGCGATCAGCGGCAGAAATTTCCACCAGGGCACCCAGAGAAGCCCTTGGCCATTGCCGTAGCTCCCCTCGGACCCTCCCAAGCTCGGCTGCATAGAGATGCTGCTGGTCCTTGGAGCGTTGGTACTTGATGTGCTCAATCTTTCGAGAGCCCACGCGTGCATCACCAGGAACTTGGAGAAGCCGATGTAAGAGCACTTCTTTATGCTCTTGCTGGACATGTAGAAGGAGACATTTGCCAAGTGATTTGGAAAACACTGTGTGCTTGCGTGCTTCTCCCATACTTCTGGCGCAACAGAGCTTGCACGACATTCATCGTAAGGATCCTGAGAATAGAGAGCCAGAGTAAGAGTTAGAAGCAATGCAATGTAGAATTTCACTTCACTCTGAACATGAAACCGGAAAACTTTATCCACGTTGTGGCTTACGTGGATATCAAGATCGCTGAGGTTTGGGGAGCTATTTAGCAGGCATGATACCACTTTAGCAAGGCTTCTGTCGTTGTGGTCCAGGACAAGGGACAGCTTCAGCAACCCTTTCAAATAGCATTTTTTTGGGCAAAATCATTGGCATTGAGTTGCTTGTCTTGCTTAAAACCTTGTTAAATTGCAAAAACAAATAGAAGTTTATACTTTGATTATTGCCGTATAAACTATAGTTGACAATAGGTAGTATAAAACTACCGTATACAAGTGTCCTATAGATATAGAGATCCACTAGGGTTTCCTATATTCTCATAGTATATGTTCATGTCTGGTAAATAAATCCTTAGATATATGAAAACTGCTCACATATAATTAAGTATCTTATAAACAGAAAAGTATATATCTGAGAATAACATAATCCTACTTAAAAGGACTCCAAAAGCTAAACGGTAACCTAATATATATACAAAGCCAGAGAACCATGCGAAAGACAAGTCCATCGAACCAACAACAAGCCAACATAAGCCCTAAGCACTCCACGAGCCCCAAACCTTCTATACTCGTAATCTACATCTATGTCTCGTTGAGACTACATGCAATGAGCCATCGACTAGATTTAGATACCATCTAGATTAGCTAAGATCCTTATTGTAATATGTTTCGAAGATTAATACAAAACCACAGGACGTATAGCTATTATCCTTCGGAAGGCATGAACCTATATAAATCTCTATTTTTTGGCGTACGATTTGGCTAAAGAAAATATCCTTACTTCATTCCTGTATTCGTAAGATCAAGAGTTTACTAATGGTTGACAATAGTACTCCAGCAGAATGTGTATAGTCAAGGCAAATAATAGAAATCAAAATTCATCACTATATTCGTCACACAAACCTACAGATATAATCATTAATGTAACTATTGGTAGATCATGCTAAGCAGAGTACAGCTTGCAGTCGAACGAAATTCAGCAACTTGAATATGATGCATCGATGAGAGAAAAGTCATACTACTACGATTACTATTCAGATGACAGCTTACAGAATCACATAACTGAGAGCCTTGAAGTGCCAACTTATGTCCTTGAGGTCAAATCACAGATTTTTTCCCTAGAAAACTAGTAAATGCGAGGATAACATAATTCCTAATAGGAGGTGACACGGGGGTGATACCACCACCGCCGCCAAGACTCCCCACCATCACAACCTACTGCGGCCGCTACTGCTGCCACCACCATCGGCCGATAACGGCGATGGAGGCGGCGGCGGCCGGCGATGGCACCAAGCGGTTGCCGTTGCGTCAGCTCCCACCCTTCTCCTATCGTTCCCTTTCCTTCTTCCTTCCCTCTCCTCTCCGGTGGGACGCTGTTGAGATCCAGCAGATTGGGTTGAGGTATAGCTGGATCTGTCGTTTTTTGTGTGGATCCATGTGGTTGCGACTAGATTTGGGTGTTTTGGCCAGCATGGATGCTACTTGGTGCATGAGGCTCCCATGGGTCGTCCTGTACGACTCAGCTTTGTGCTTATGGGTGCGTGGAGGTTGTTGGCTCGTCGTTGGGCGTGCGACGCAGTTTCTGTCGAGCTGCCCACCGCCGACGTGCGGTGCTGCTTCTAGGCGGCCTCTGCGTTCGAGCCTAAGGATTGAACCTCAGGGCTTGTGGCGCGCGTGACGTGCTACTACACGTGGTGAACGCCTGGGTTCCGACGGGGTTTGTGCTGGTGGCCTTGGCCCCCAGTGTGACCTTCCTGGTCGTACTTCACGGCCAGCATGCGCATTGAACAGCCTCTGCCACGCACTGTTGCGGCTGCCAGGCTCCCTTGTTGTGCGGTCACTCTAGCTCCCTGGCGCTCGGTCTCTTCCCCTTGCTGGATCTATCTTCCCCTAGATCTAGCCTGTGGGGAGATCTATGGCGCTCGGGGGCTTTGGGGCGGTGGGTGCTCGTGTGGTTGGTGGCTGTAGCGGTGGCAGCACTGCCTTTGTTGGGCTACTATTGCAACGAGTGGGTCGGTGGAGGCCAGGGCGAAAGCCTAGACTGGCTTCTACCGGTGCCCACGATGGAGACACCCTCAGGCGTCGTTCTTCTCCATGGAAGCGTCTGTTGAAGTGCTCCCTGTCACGTCCCAAAATTCGTAATTACATAATTAAGCATAAATATGCTTTTTAAGTATTATGTTTAATTTTGTGTGATTTTGTTTTAAAATTATAAGCAATTTGTTTAAAATTATTTGGATAAGAGAAAAAAATTTGGGAAAGAAAAGAATAAAAATCGTATCGAAATTACCCCTTTTCTCCAACACGTGGGCCCCACAAGTGGCCCCACCATCCCAACCAAGTGGCCCCACCATCCCAACCACCAAAAGGGGCAGCACCACTGCTCCCTCTCTCTCCTTCCCACTCCCCCACGCCCTCCCTCTCTCCTCCAACTAGCCCAGGGCAAGGAGAGGCCCACTCTCACTCTCCCACTCAAGCTCTCTCTCTCTCTTTCTCTTCCAAAATCTCACCTCAACAAAGGGATTTGAGGTAAGCATCTGGTATCTATGCATTCTCTAGCTCATGAGCTACTCATCTATCTAATTCATTTTTGTTTTCATGGAAGAATCGATTAGTTCTTGAAGTTTTTGAGCTTTTTGGAGCAAAAATGGAGTTTTAGACAAATTTGAGCTATAGAGTCATGTTGCTAGTTGATGAGTGAGTTCTAGGACCCATGGACTATCCTTAACATGTTCCCTTTAAGCTTGGAGAAGATTGCAACTCGAATCGACCAAAAATCCACTCGAGAACAGCTTTTCTGGCTGACCCGGATACTCCGGCCTCACCCGGATACTCCGGGTTTAGCAGAAATCGTCCATCGAATTGTGTTCAAAATTTGTTAGGGTTTATAGTGAAAGATGGGTTTAGAATCCTTTGGATATGGCATATACAAGTTTGTGTAGCACAGATTTGTAAAGTGAGTCGAATCGACCGAAAAAAAATTTGTGGAAAAACCTAAGTCTACCTCACCCGGATAATCCTGGTAAACCCGGAGACTCCGAGTAATTGCGTTAACAATTAACCGAGAGCCTCTCCCAGAGCCTCACCCGGAGTGTCTGGCATAGCCCGGATAGTTCGGACCAGCCCGGAGGTTCCGGGTTTAGTTAGAAAAGGGGCTAACTGAGCACCTTCACCGGAGGATGGCCCGGAGGCTCCGGAACCCGGATACTCTGAACCAATCAAATAAAAAGGTAGTAACCGAGCGCCTCTTCCGGAGGTTCACCCGGAGGGTCCAGACCCGGATACTCTGGACCAACCCGGATACTCTGGGTGGCTGTTATTTTTTAGATTTCATTTAGATCATTTAGTATTGCATTGATTCGCATGTCTTATACTTCTAGCATGTTGTTAAGCATTGTGGCATACCTTGTTGCATTCACTCATGCTCATCATTGCATGCGCTCTTCTTTAGTGAACAAGGAGCCGAAGCGGGAGACGCCTGTGGTTGAAAACGACGCCAACCTACCGGATTTCTGCGAGTGTTGTTTGGGTAATTTTAGGCAGTCACCAGAGCAGCAAGGCAAGCAACTAAGCATATTGCGTCTTTGTTCAATTAAATGAAGTCTAAAATTGATAAACTATGGTTATGTATGTTTGCATGTGTCGAGTCGAGATCAGGTACAAGTGGGTAGATCCTATGTTGAATGCATTACTTCTACCTTGAATTATTGTTCATCCTTTCCTTGTCGCCTTGAGTATGTTGTTGGTGTCTAGATTACAAGTTAAATCGAAATGCTTAGCAATGCATAGGTCATTCGGTAGAAGTCGAGCGGTGAATTGTTTCATCGTTCGCGAGCATAGGTGTTATTTACTTTCGTAATGATCACAATTTTGGATATGGGTTGATGATGATTGTATGAGTGGTGAGTATGAGACGAGACGTGGGCGATGCTAGGAGGTGTTTATCCTGCTCGGATGTGGAGTTCCCCTAGGTAGGTCGGAAGAGGAAACCGGACACCTTAAACCGCTTGCGTCGTTTAAGCACTGATCGTCGGTGTAGTTGACTTTAGCACTTACCTTGTTCACCATATGCTAATCTAATGGTAAGGCAAGCTGAATACCTCAGTAGCTGTGATCATTTGGACGTGAACATCGACGGTATAAGCGGGCGGGCTTATAAGAGGTGCTAGTTTTCTCCGGGAGTAGTTCTAGTACCTCCATGTCGAGCGATGCATGATCCAAATGGTTGAAGCTTATTGGGAAATGTTAACATGAGTACCCCTTGTATGGATCTGTGTGGTCATGCAAGCCGTATGGTCCTCAAGTTGTGTGGGTCCAGGAGTATCCCCTGCAGAATGTAAAAATATTTCGAAATACCGCGCTCTCGGTTATGAGCATGCTTCTGTCCATCTGCATTGATCATAGAGTTTTGCATTGTGGTTGATGGTTGGATATGTGGGAGATGATTGAGTTGGTCTTTGTTACATGTATGTTCATAATGGTTCCAGTTATTTATGTTCAGTTGGTTATGGCAGTGTAGAGTTATGTTATTGTTGGTTAAGTTAGTTGCTTAAACCTATATGTCTAGGTTGCTTACCGTTTATGTTTAACTTAATTATGTGGCTTTTCCTTGCTAATGGCTCAATGTATAATCCTTGGAGTCAAGCTATGTATATGTGCTCTATATGGTTTAAGTCTTGCGAGTACCTTCGTACTCATGCATACGTTTTCAGGTGCTGCTGGTGAGGAAGAGCCGGTGTTTGGCTACTTCGTGCCTGTTGATCAGGGTGACGGGCAAGAGTAGTGCATCCTACTCTCAGAGGTCGTGCTTTTGGGGTGGAGCCTAAGGGCATGTGGCACCACTCACTTTTGTTGTATAGGTTTATGTTTCCGCTGCACAGTTGTTGTTACCTTTTGATGTAAATTATTGAAAATGGTTGCATGTTAAAAACTTATAATATAAATGTTAATTACTTGCTCTTTTTTAAGCTATGTTGTGATGCTAAATGTTAGAAGGCATGCGTTTTGATCTTGAACACAAAACACGTGTCAGGACTACCGGGATGATATTCTGGTTAATCATCGAGGTTGTGATTATGAATAATGATCCTTCTGGTTGTTGATTAGAATATTATTTGGACGGTTCCTCACACTCCCTCCTCCCATCCCGCTCAGATTTGGACTCTCCAGGTGAAAACCCAGTCTTGTACCGGTGATGGCGGTGCATTTGGCACCGCGTCCTCCATGGAGGCATCGTTGTGGAGGTCCCTCATTGCGGCTAATGGCTGGAGTGCAGTGTGGTTTCGATTGGCGGTGATTTTTGCACACACCTGGCCTCGGTTTGGGGGCATGTTATGGTGAGTCTTCTACCTCGCTGAGGCTATGCCTCGAACTCTTAGCAGAAGACTAGAACACACTTGGTTGACCGTGCTGAGGTGGAGTCAGAGCTGTTGCATTGAGGGGTTTGATGAGCTTGGCAACGATGACACGAAGTCGTGCTTTCTCTTGCATTTTCGGTGTTTGGTCTTGGGTAGAGGCGTGTCGGCTTTGAGGTAGTGACTGAGGTCCACTTTGAGAATTCAAAGCTGCTGCGTTGCCGCGAGTATGGCGAGCTCGGCAATGATGACTCACGTCGGACTCCGTCAATTGTGTCAGGACCCGACATCGGGTTCCCCTGTGCCTCCTGTATCAGTCCCTGGATCAAGTAGCTAATACGTACAGAATTCAACAAAACAGTATCAAAAACATACCTTGAATAAAATAATTAATTAAAAGGGGGTGAAAGATGGTCTCATGGATAAGGATCCATAGCAGACCAGCCAGGCAGAAGAGCATACAGCAGAGCGGAGCAAAACAAACGGTGCAACCCAATGTAACAAGTGACTCAGGTACGGACACGACTTTAGACTTCTTCTCTTTAACTTCATCTCGGTTGATGTTGATCTCCATCTCAACAGTCTGAAAGCAATATGACTAAGTATGGAAGGTACTCAACAAGTTCTATACTAATTCAAGGTGTTGATAGATGCATAATGGATGATTCAAAGATAGGGCTTTACGGTATAGTTTAAGCATAAAACAGTTTTATGCAGGTAATGGGTTCTCTACTGTTAACCTTTAAAATAGTTTGAATAAGAAAAACTAAGTAACAAGTATTTATGGGGTTTTTCGGTCCTAGAAGGGGCTACACCTCACTCCACAGTTCCTATCATCATATTTGGTGTACCTCTAATACCACACAGATCCTGACGAATTTAACTAGCAACCTCATTTTATGGACATCTAATCCACACACATACTCATCAAGATACACACACCCTGAGTCTAGTCAAAAAGGTTATGCCTTTGCATGTCCATGACTGTGTACACTGCTATTCGAATAGGTTTACAATCTGCAGATGTTGTACTTGTATCCACACGATATACTTAGCCTCCGGCCGTTGCAAGTGTAGGAGCGAATCATACCGAGACACTTCAATCACTTTTCCTGCCGGGCTTTTCTACGAGACACCCTAAGTACTAGAGGCCTTATACTAAATGTCATGTTTCATTTTAAGCACTTGTCGATCTCTGCACATTCAAACAGAGGGACATATAGTCACTTGACTTCTCTTTGCTCTCAGCGTCCTAGTATGATACCCAACCCAGTCCGGTGATAGAAAAGTCAAGTCATTCCCATACAGGATGTATGGTTGCACTGGAGTGACTTGAGCATGGCGATGAAATGACTCGGTCCTTAAGTGGCCAGAGCATACATCTTCTACCTATGAATACCACAAAGGTAACTCAAACCTCCAAGAGCATCCCTGTCCAGAGTACTACTCTACCTGCCCCCACCAAAATAATTTTCACCCATTTCTACACACCACCCACCATATCTCACATGACATCAAGGATCTCACCACCATCAAAGAATTCACAGCCATCAAGGATTCATGATATATGAGTTAACATTGATAACGATCAAGCGATGTCTCCAAAGGGACGTATTTTGAAAATGACGTCTCCGGGGAGACATATTCAATCATAAGCATGCTAGATATCAAGGCATTGTCCAACATTAATATAGATAACGACAGATAAATCTTAGGGTGATATGTATTCTAGATGATAATATTTAATACATGACAATTATTTAATAGGATTAACTACCATAAGTAGTTGTAAAACACAATACATAGTACATGCGATAATAAGTTCAGTTTTTAGTTGATCATATAGATTATTTGTAGTTGATCATATAGATTATTTGAAAACACAGGTTCAATATGATCAAGGATATATGACTTGCCTTCATAAAGGTCAATTCACAATTGATCTTGTCGTTCGAGTCTCACGGGTTTTTCATTATAGGGTCTTGCCTTCAATTCCTTCCTCGCGTTCTTGCTTAGATCCTTGACTTTAAGCCTACGAAGATTAACAACGAAAAGCGCACAACAACTAAGCAACGGAACACCAGAACAAACCTAAAGGAAACACCAAAGCGAAGAAGAATGACTGAGAAAACGACGAAAGCTAACTTAGCGAGAAGACAATCGACAACTCTTAGCTAAGCAGAGCTATCATACAAAGTCTAATGAGGTTATCTAGCAAGGCTAGGTTAAGTTGTTAACATAGTTGTTTTATAAACCTAAGAGAAAACCTAATCAAGCCATCAACAACTAGATGAGCGTCTATTAGCTTAACTGCCAAAAAACTACAATTAAGGTTTTTACGTATAGGTGAGTGCACGTGTACCGATACATATGTCTATGTGTATGTGAGCATGTATACATATATACGTAAGTATAACTCTAAATGATTAAAACTATATGTGCTCAAGTGTCCATTAATTAATCTAGGCTATAACACTAAACTAAGGTTATCTAGTAATTAATCCTAATTACCTAGTGTTGCTTAGTTGCCACTCTAATTAAGCTATATTTTATTGCTATGGTAAAAACATTTATGTAATTAATTAACTAGGTTAATTTACTACATTAATCTAATTAATTAATTGTTAAAAGAGTAATGAATATTTAATTACTAACATTAAGTTATTCTATTACATTCTACACTGGTTAATTTATTACCTTAATTACGCTAAGGTTAAATCTTATGGATTAAAGCATGAATTAATAATATATTCTAAGCATTAAATAAAAGATTAATTCTTTAGTTTATTCTAAAAACTATTCTCTAATTAAGATAGGGATTAAACCTACACTTTAAGCTAGATTATCATAGGCGACTAAGCTACGACTACAACTAAACATGGTTATTGAATTATCTAAACTCAAATTTAATTAATAAAGACAAAACTAACTCTATATTAAACACGACGACACAAAAATAAATACCAGATGAGAAAATAAAATAAACCCCAAAAATTACAAAACTGGCATGGAGAGATTGTGATTTTAGAGGAATATTGGTGAAAGAATAGCTGAAAACAGAGTTAAAACGGGCCAAGCGGCTCGACGACCAAGCACGAGCGGTGAAGGACATGGCGAGAGATGGTGCGGCGGTGAGACCGGGCAAAGCACGTCCGTCAACGCATGGTGGCAAGGGCCAACGACATGAGGACGGACCAGCGGCGGCACGGATGGGACGGTGCAGCTCACAGAGGACGACTTGAAGGAGCGGAAGGGGGATGGTTGTGCAGTGCTCACCGTGGATGGACGGCGATAGCACGAGAGATGATGGGCACGGCACGGCTCGACGTGGTGGCAGCGTGCTCAGCAGTGGCGTGCACTGTGAAGACACACAGGTGGAGAAGCGGCGGTGAGTACAATGACGGCACACATGGCTCAACGTGTACGGTGATGGCACACACGACGGGGAAGAGCAATACACGACGACGATGGCCTGGACAACGTGGGCCAGTGCGCTGGAGCAGGAGGCCAACCCGAGACGGTGCGCACATGGGGCAAAGGACCGGTGGGCTGGACAACGCAACTGGTTGTGCATGCTCTCGACTATGTGTGATGTGTTCACTGTGAGTACTTTCGGTTTTGGATGCTTGTGTGTATGTATGCTCATGTGTAGGCCTGTGAAGGAAGAAAGGAGGAGGGGAAGTTTGATGTTGCCTTTGGTGAAAAGATCTGAGAGGGGGTGTGAATGTAGGAGGAGAGTGGCAACGGTGATTTTGGCCAGTGATCAGAGCGGCGACCTGGAAGTCGTGGTGTTAGGTGATCGTCTTGGGTGCCGTGCATGTGAGAGTGAAGAGAGCGGGAGGGAGAGAAAGATCTGAGGGGGAAGGAGAAAATGGTTTGGCTAGCTGTGTGTGTGTGAGAGAGAGAGAGAACTGGGAGAAAAGATTTGAATGCCAATTCAATTTGATGTAATTGAATTGTGACTGGATGTATGATGATTCAAAATAAAAGTATTCAAATTCAAAATGGTTTGGTGGCAATTCAAATTGGATTTGAATTGAAATGGGATTCATGATAATTCAATTTTAATAACTTGAATTGAATTCGATTGGAGTAAATCAAAATGAGTTTGAATTGACATAATTTTAGAATGAGGATTTAAATATGAATTCGAACTTGAATCAGGATTTTAGATCGAATTGAAATGAATCACGTGGCGATTGAACTGGAAATCATCTGAATATACGTTGAATGATTCGAATTGCATTCAACTACGAAATTGGCGACAATTTGAATGAATCCAGCTTTTGATATGATTTGGTACTAATTCAAATAGGTTTATTTGAACTAGGTTTTGGATTTGAGGTTGATTGAAAAAGAATAATTGAAGTTGGATTTGAAATGGAGTTTGGCATTAATTCAAATAGGGGTATTTGAATTAAGAAAAAGATTTGAATGGGAAACCTCGAGATTTGATAGGTTTGAATTCAAAAGAATTGGATTTAATTTGGATTTGAGCTGAATTGAATCTAAGAATTAGATTTGAATTTGAGAGACATTAAAATTCAAATCTTCACACAAATAACCATAAAAGCAATTAAACCAAAAATGCATATGCTTAATTTATTGCAGGGGTTAATTTAGAAATTAATTTGGTGCTCTTTGAAATACCAACCAAAATAATATATTTGAATATATACATACGGGTATATATACATCAAATATATCTTTCTTTGATTTTATATTGGTTTAATAATTAGAATTTTTTTAAACAGAAGTGAATTTTACTATTTTCTAAAATACTAAAACTTAGAATGTTAGAAGTTGTTTCTGTTGTATTGGTGTGCTGTAGTGGGTCTTCTTATTTTTAGGAGTCATGGTGTCCCCATAGTTACGGGTTATGACCGTTTTTTCCATAATTAATCGTGCGATTGTATAGTTTTCGGATATAGTTTCTCTTAACTCGGTCAATTCTATTCTTCTATGAAATGTTTGACAATTCTAGCTGTCTTTTCGAGAAAAAAAAATCCACACACCTCCGGCTTATAAATGGAGTAGATTAGTTTGAGCAGTGAATGACAGGTGATCCTCAATCCGGAAAAGAATGAATAGGAAAATCCTTTAAAAAATCATTATGCTGAGATGATGTGCTTTTCTAGTACTGTGTCTCAATAGATCAATAAATTGAAGCTATCGTTTTTAAAGATTTTGAAAACTAGCACGACAGAGCACCGAATTCAGTTAATAGTGGATTGATTTAATCATGGTCCAAACTTATGATCATTTTAGTACGTGAAGTAGATGATTTTAAGAATAACAGTTCACTCAAGTCAAATGACTCAATCTGATCAAGGTACATCAGTAACATATGAAAGCTTCTTGCGTGACAATCAGGGGTCCGGTGTTAGCTTTGAAGTATTTGGTTGCTAACTTTTGTCAGATTGGCAGCCTATTTCGTTCGTGGCCAAAAGTTGATAATATTTCCTCGCCTCTAGTTCACTTTTTTTTGTCAAATCTTAGTCCAGGAACTTTTATGACCAAAATTTGGTAATGCAAGCTTGCAAACATTTGCCGTATTTGCATAGTGTGAACCAAATAGGCTAACCAAGAAATCGGTGACACGGGTAACCAAGAAATGACCTGCTAAACCTGATTTCTGAAGGGGAAAGTACTGACCTTGGCAAACTTATACGACAAGTACAAAAAGAGCTCCTTTTGGCGCAGCCGATTCCGCTGAGAAACGTCACGATGTTCGTCGCCTCATCCGTCTTCTCGTGCTCCCGTTTCTGCGTCGCCTCGAAATCGAACAACTCCTGGACTGCGTTACCGTCTGCGCTCTTACGGGCAATCTCGCCGTCGGAGTTGCCATACTGGCACCAGAAACAGTCGGGGAAGGCGTAGCTGAGGGTCAGCTTCACCGACTCTAGGCGCGGCGGCGTCTTCACCGCGACGCGGAGCGGGCAGTACGAGCGGATCTCCAGCTCCTTCAGGCTCGGCCCGCGGATCACCACGTTTCGCGCCCTGTGGCAGGCCTTGAGCACGAGGCGCTGTAGGGCCCGGCACCGCGAGATCACGCGCCGGAGCTCGGCGTCCTCGGCGACGACCTTGTGGGCAGGAGCGACCGGACGGCGCGCAGGCCAGTGAGCTTGCCGGGTACCCGGAGCCGGCACAAGTCGAGCTCCAGCGAGGTGAGCGTCTCGCAGGCGTACACCGGTGAGGGCAGAGGTAGCACTCGTAGATGTGATTGTTCACGACCCTGAGCTCCCGCAGGCCGCCGCCCCGGCAGACCTCGCGGAAGAAGCAGTAGAACCAGTTGTGGTATCCCTCCAGGAGATCGATGTCGACGTCGACCTCGAAGGCGACGATCGGCTCCTGGCGGCCGGCAAGGACGCAGTCGAGGGCGTCCACCCAGCGGCCGTTGTCGTCGCAGTAGACGAGCTCGAGGGAGGCGCGAGCGTTGAAGGTGGTGGATTCGAGGCGGAGGCGCGGGAGCGTGGCGAAGACGCGGGGCCAGCGGCCGGAGAGCGCGGTGGTTGCCGCGGCGTCGCGGAGAGGGAGCCGCGCGAGGATCTCGCGGAGGGTGTCGTCGTCGCGCTAAACCTGTCCTCGCAGTCGCCCGCGGCCGCGGCGTCGGATCGCGCTGGCGAGGACCTCGCCTTCTTCGCCGGCCGGGCCGCTTGCTCCATCTCTATGGAAGCCGCTTCAATTCGCCTTCGTGGGTACACGTACAGGCGCGCGCGACGTGCGTGCGTGTGCGGTTGGGCGATGGAGCCGTGAAGGAACGGCGGGTTTTCTGTCGACGGACGCTGCGTTTCCCCGCCGGATCGCGCAGAATTCGCGCTATTTGCACAGGGAAAGTAACACCCAGCGCGTGCGGCGGCGCGAGGACTCGACATGCATGCTATCGAGTGTTGCCGTGTTGGGAATGGATCGCCGGCTGCGACGCTGCGTGTTCATCGTGGGCACCTCCCCGCGTGTTGCCGTGTTGGGAATGGATCGCCGGCACGCGCACGAACGATAAGTTTGTAGGCCGAGTCGTGGGTCGTTCGGCCCAATCCGAACTCAAACGTGGGCGCGCGCGTGGTGTGGCCCACTCCAGCCGAGCTGACTCCTTGCGAGCAACGCCACAGCCACAGAGTTTTTTTTTTATTTTTTTAGTTAAATTTAAATAAATAGATTCCCGGCGAAGGTATTTGCAAAACTAGCGCTTGCAGCCCTCTCTGCATCCCTCTGAGAGGGCAGTTAGGGGCATTTTTTCCTTAAAAATGTTTTTTTTCCATTTTGTCCTCTAAAAATGTATTTTTTTTAATTAAAGAAATAAAAAGGAAGGGGTATAAGGAAATTAAGAATTTAAAATTGGAGTAGGTTATGTAATAGTGGGAGAAAAAAATCAGTAATTAGTAGTCGCAACATTTTACGTGGGTATGTGGTGCGAACGAGAACAAATATAGTATTAAATATAGGGTGAAAATATTACAATACACTGTAACCGCGACGACACGATGAAGAAACAAAGGTGGCATGTACGATTCGCACTAAGACCTACTTATTAGTGCGCCGATCCTAATCATAGCATGCCTTAGGGAGGGAAAATATGTCGAGTTACATTAGGTACTCTCTACTGCGTGCATCTATGATAATTTCCCTTTCGGAGGGCATCGGGACCTGCCGCCTTAGCACGGCGAGCTCTCTCCCGCTTCCTTTCCCTCTCAGCCTCTCGAGCCTGAGCCACGGTACGGTCATACGTCGCCTTCCTCACGCGCTCTTCTTCCTCCCGCTTGAGGCGAAGTTCCTCTTGCTGTTGCCCGTACTCCCGACGTGCGTACGCTTCCCTTCTTCACCTCATGTTCATGTCGACTCACTGCTTCTGTGAGTCATTTTGCTCATTGTTGAGCCACTGAATAAAATCACAGAGCGGTGGAGGGGATTGAACAAATGGAACAAGATGAGCGGTTAGTAAAAGAGGGTGCAAAATCGGAAGAGATGAGGCGGATATCTGTTACCGTACCGGTCGATAACCAGTTTTTGCATGGTGAGGCTTGTCATACTCGTAGTTGGCACACATGAAGAAGCGCGGCCCATAGGTGTATGAGATGTCCAGCGACTCGCGGAGCTTACAAAGGTCACCACAGAAGCACATTAGTGATTCGAGACCTTCAGGTATGGTAGTCCCCCAATGTTTCTTTGGTGGGCTCGATGGAGCTGAGGAAGACATTGCACTTGAGAGATATGAGAAATGAGCGATGCTTCACCGCAAGGAGGTTCGGCTATTTATAGTTGGGGGAGGCAGGAGCATTGGATTCGCTCGTGAAGAAAGGAGTGAGGACATGGGCGTAGCTGGTGGGAGGAACATCGGATTCAATCTTGAAGAATGGGAAAGTTGTGTCATTGCCCATGGTCAGAGATTCGACGTTTGTTGGTACCCGTGTTGGCATTTACTGATTGGTAAAAGCTGGGTAGTGTTGTCACATCTTGTTTAAAGCCTGCGGCAGGAGGCATGTGTTGTCAAGTCATGGTTAAAGTTTAGTGTTGTGGTCACTTCTTCGTTGAACGTGTCTGAATATGAAATGCATTTATGAAATGCTAAGTCGACCATACAAAGTAAATGTGTCTTAATATATAGGAGTACATCACGAAGCGAATATGCATATGTTAGTTACATAAAATGTAAAATGCTACTCATGCCTCCCTCGTTGCCGTTGCCCGTGTGCCCCATCATTGTCTCGATACAGCTGGTTAACCCTCACGTGACCCCTAGAGTAGGTGAGGGGGTCGGGTAGACCGACGTGTCTGGTAGGCCTAGTAGGGACCACCGGTGTTGAGGGCTCGTCCCGCGTGGGTTGTGTCCGAAGGGGAGCACTGGAAACCTGGGACCGCTGAAGGATGTCGTAGTCAGGTGTGCCTCCGAAGAAGTCACGGACGATGTCGTATGCGGTGTCGGGGCCAGCCTCATCCTCCTGACTAGGGTAGGAGGACTGTGAAGGCTCGGCAGGTATTCATGTGTATTGGCTGGAGGCGCCTATGAACAAATAATCACTATTAGATGCAGGCTCCGCAGTTTGTTTTAGAGTCAGTTCATCAAGTCTTGCCCATAATGCATTGAACTTACGTTGCTGGTTCTGACTGCACAACTTCTTGAAGAGCTTCATTAACTCTTTATTTTTAAACTGTCTGTAGAAGTTCGCACCCATATGGTGCATGCACCACTTGCTTTTGAGATCGGGCCACTATACTGGTACACCCCGTCGCACGCTACCATGTTGCATATCCAGCAAAGCCTGCAACAATCCTGCATGTCTATCATGAATGAGATACACATCTGGTCGCTCAAGAACAATTGCATATTTAACCCGCTCTAGGAACCAATACCAGCTGTCCCTGTTCTCACTCTCCACGAACGCAAACCCTAGTGGCAGGACTTGATTGTTACCGTCGACCCCTATTGCAGACAAAATCTGCCCTTTGTACTTCCCAGTCAGGAATGTTCGATCTAGGCATATGATGGGTCGGCAATAATGCTTTGATAGTTGCAGCGAATGCAAAGAAAGCATGCTGCAACACTCTTTTTCTGCTGTACTCCACATCAGTAAAGGGGTAATGCTTGATATCATAGTAGCTGCCTGGATTTCTTGCACAAATTGTGGCTAATTGACGAGGTAGATTGTGATACGAATCTTCATATGTACCGAACCTCATCTCAATAGCCTTTTGTTTCGCCCTCCATGCCTTCGCATAGTTTATTGTGTACTGTAACCTTTGCTCAATGGCACGGATTATTGATCGTGGCTCATACCTTAGGTTGTCCACAATCTCTCCGTACATAATATTTGCAATGAAAGCTAAAGACAGGTTCCGGTGGGCGAACTCTATTTCCTCAATGTGACAATTTCTATTGAGCATTACCAGTAGTCTGCCTATTTTCCTCTGAATGCGTGCACCTGCCAAGGGCACTGAGGCACCAAGCACTTCACATCATACTCTCTTTTACTTGATTTAACAACCTTGAATTGCCTACGAAAAGACAACGACCAGAATTTCACTACATCAATAACCTCTTTTGTAGGATACATAGCACCCTGTGACACCTCATTCTCATGGTACTGCCACGGTGTCTGGTCAGCCTCGCTAACCACCAACTTTGAAAATTCATGATCCCGCCACTCTGCAGGAACTGGAGCATTACCCTCCTCATCAGAAGAATCCCCATCGGCAAGGCCTTCCTCCAACTCTTTATCCTCCAAATCTATATCTTCAATGATGCTAGGGATGTGCTCCCCTTCATCAGCTACACCCATCGGTTGCAGCTCTGGAACATCACCAACCTCCTCCCTGGACCCTACATTAGCCGCCTCTGACTCATCTTCCACTGCCTCACTTGGTCCTGCTACTGATTCTGCAGAGTTTACCTCATTTTGATCTTTCAGGTACGCCTCAGCTAACAAAACAAGCGGCATGCCACGTTCACAGCATATATCTATATACTGCCTCTAAGTTGATGTAGCTTCGATGGGAACAAGCTCACCAAAGTATCCATGACTAGCACGGCTCAGGACAGCTTTCAACTTCAGCTCATATTGCTGCGGATCCAGTTGGAAAAATCGCATGAGCCATTTGCACACACCCACAATAGTCCTCTCATTAGCTTTACTAAGCCCCTTCATGACATGACGAAATCCAGACAGATCTACACCGTTGAGACCGTACCTAAATTCACCCTCACCATAATATATCTGAAAAATTAATTTATCTGCCATTCCTGAAAATACCCGCAAACATAACTCATGTTAAGACAACAAACTATATTTCTGGTTATCAGATAAAATAATTTTTAAATGCTACCCTAGGTTCGCAAATTATCATCTACTGTTGCCTCCTACATCCGCAGGTACAAATAATATACTAAAAATAATATACTACAAATAACATACTGAAAATAATATACTAAAAATAATATTCTATATTGAACTGCTATCGTACCATTTTCTAACTAAATTTGACAATTTTCTAAACCCTAGGTCATAAATGTCTACAATCTATGTCATATACTACTACTGCACTAATTAACAACAATAAAAAGGAAAAAAAGATTTACCCGAAATTTTCCTTCAAATCCGCGGCCCAAATGCAGCAGGGCTTCGCCGACCTCTCTTCCTCCCCTCTCCTCTCCTCTCTTCTCATCTCTCTTCTCAACTTTTCCTTTTTTTTCGGATTTTTATGATTTTTTGGCCAATTTTCGACCTTTTTATAGCAAAGGGCGCCGGGCGGGCGGTGCGGCGCGGCGGGCGGGGAGGACCCCTTACCGCCCCCTAAGAGGGTGGTAAGGACCTCTACCCGCCCCCTCAGGGGGCGGTAAGGCTCCGGCCCGGGCGGGAAGGCCCTACCCGCCTTCTGAGGGGGCGGTTAGGCCTACTGCCCTCTCAAGGGGCGGTTAGGCCCCGTAACCGCCCTCTTAGAGGGCTGCAGGCGCCTAGTTTTACAAATACTAGTTTGATTGGCGCGTCTATGTCGCGTCCATTTTTATTTTGCTGTGTAGAGTACGACAAAAGAAGACTAAAAAATTAAGTTCACAAAATTTATACATTTTAATATTTATTTATGAAATTATTAATATTAAACACATTAAATTAATTATAGAGAAAACAATAGTACTTTTATGCATGCACATAGTTTTAACATGTAGTGAAAGTAATACAAACCTAAAAACATTTGTTTCATATTTTTTTGAGTTTTAGATATTTTTCTTTGTATTTTAGATTTTTTCAGCCGATTTATTAATGTAACTAATATTCATTTAATCATTTTTCTAGAATTTCTTGAAAAAGAAAATTACATATATATTCGTGTATATATATATGCACGTATGTATATATGTATATATGTACACATATACACACATATACACATATATACATATACAGGGCCCACAGCTACAGTAGCATAGGCTCTGAGAGTGCAGCGATTCCACCACCGTTATTGATTTCGCCGGAAATCTATTTATTTAAATTTTTTAAAAAATATAAAAATAAAAAAACTCACAGCCACAAACCCCACGACCGAGAAGAGCAATCACCCACCAGCCCACGCCGCCGCCGCCGCCGCCGCAACCCACCTCCCTCCCCGCACTCGTGGCAGACGGACCAACGGACACGCAGGCCGACCGCCGCGCCCCGTCCTCCACGAGCCTCACCTGGGATGCTGCTGCGACTAACGAGCGCCCACCCCGCGCCGTCCACCGCCCGGTGGAGGCCGCCGGGGCGGGCGCGGCCGGCGACGCGGCTCCGCCGCGGGCACGCTGCCGCTTTCTCGGCCGACGGCGCCGGCACTCCGAGCTCTCCGGTATACAGAACTCCGCTTGCGCTTCGAAGTTCCTGTTCTCTCGTAATTCCTTGATCTGACTCTTGGAGCCATTCGTTCTTGTGCTACGGCTGCAGCTCCAGTACGACCCTTTGGCCGACCTCCTCGGCCTGGACAACAGCCCCTCACGCTCACAGTACGTGTTTCCCCCCCTTTGTTCCGCATGTGCTTGCCTGTGTGTGTTCGACTGTTCGTGCGCGTCAGGTGATAGTAGAATTCAGATTGCAGATGAGCGGTGCACTGGTCTTGAAGATGGCACACACAATTCTGTGTATGAACTGTGGAAAAATCACTCGATTTCACCATTAGGTGATTTGCCATAATATCTTGTAGACTAATCTGTACACTAAGCATCAAACTTTAACTTAACTGCTTACGAGTTGTTTTAATTGATTTAGGTGTGTCATGGTAGATGTTTTGCATATAACTGTGGCTTTGGTGAGGGTCAAATTTTGTCCATGGGAAATGCCAAACTTCCAACCGAGTTTGGACATTTGTAGTGCATAACATCAAAGCCTTTGAGAACTGTAGATTTTGATTCCTTAAAAAGAAGATGTGGAGATTTTGACACCCTGGTAGAATTGACTTTTGGCTGCAGGAATACAGCTCCGGTTGCAGAGAAGGGTAAACTGAGGTCCTGGGTCGGTCCAAATGGGCAATACTATCGCGAGCTGCCCTGCCCTAGCTGTAGGTGTAGAGGTTACACTCCATGCAACGAATGCGGAATAGATAGATCAAGTTTGGACTGCCCTATGTGTAATGGCAAGGTGAACCTTCCAGATATCTTGTGAGTCGTTGTGAAAGAGAAAATGATAATCCTAAATACATGTAACTTTCAAAAACTTATCAGTTTTTTGTTTCGCGTTTCTATCAGGGCATTAGGGTGTGTGTGCAATGCGGTGGAGAATGTGTGATATGGCAAGAATCTATTGATGAACAGCCCTGGGAGAAAGTTCGGTCAAGGTATCCTTTTTTATTGTATCTGTTACGCTTATCACCTAGTCCACTGTAGTCATCTGCTTCTCCCGTCACACTGACTGCAGAAAAGGTTGTTGCCAATAAAGTTTCGTGAAGGTTAAATTGAAACTTCACTATGGCTTCAATTTTCTATAGCCCATTGGCACTTAAGTGTTCTAAGTATAAAGAAAAACTTACCAGTACTGATGATTGAAATGATGATACACGATATGGTTGTTTCACTCGATGAGGGCAAAAATATCCATTTAGATTCATGTACATACAATGTCATCCATCCTTGCTTTTGCAGTTCTCCCTTGAAAGTAAAGGAAGATGATGAAGTCGACAGGTTAGAGATAAAGATCAACACTCCGAAAAGATCGAAACGTACTTATCCATCACCATCACCAGAAGTTGCCATGAAGATTAGCCGATCTTTAAGAGTAAGTGCTGTGTTCTTATGTGTTGAAAAACACATGTTATAGCCTCCTTGCAATTAATGCAGTGCACACATGAGACTATACGTTTCCTGTCAACAAACTTCGTTTCCAATGCAATCATTCATCCACACCTGATAGGTCGACAACATTTACATGCACCAGTAAAAAGAAGTACATATGTTCATAGCCCTGTTTCTTTATTTTGATACTGAAACATTCCACCTTTGTGGAATTGCTTTTTTTATTGCTTTCTTTGCTTGTGACTTTTAAATAGCTTAATAATAATTGCAGAGTCTGAATGCTAAAACAGGATTGTTTACTAAGCGCATGAAGATTATACACCAAGACCCCAAACTGCATGCTGAAAGAGTTGCTGCAATCAAGGTAATATGCCATGAGAATTGGTGTAACTGTATGTTCTTGTTAAGTACAGCAGCTGATCTGGCATGCTCATTTTTTTTTTGTCTCTGCTATTGAACATGAAGAGAACAAAAGGAATGACTGCTGCAAGAATGCATGCTTCTGAAACTCAAAAGGCATTCTTCAGAAATCCTGAGAATCGTCTCAAAAGAAGCATTGCCATGAAAGGTGAACTAAATACCTTATCTTTTACTCACAAATTTGTACATCAAAGTTAGGTAAGTTTTACATAAATCAGTTGTTCCTTTAGCCAGCTAGGTGTTGTCCTTACGTTCTTAGTTAGTGTGTGTGATTGCCCTCTTTGTTCTGAGTTGAAGTATTAGCACCAGGATTGTTTGTAGGTTACGTCATCGTCCCTTTTTTACTGCATTATTTTAATTCCACCAAAGGAGGACATCATATATGCTAAGAAACATTAAAACATGATGTTTGGCAGGGGTGAAATTTTACTGCAGCAAATGTGGACAAGAAGGACATAGAAGCTTCTATTGTCCAACAGCGAGGAAAGTTTCAGGCAGAGTGCAGTTCAGATGCCGGTTATGTGGGGGCAAGGGGCATAATAGCCGAACATGTGGAAGGCCAAAGTCAGAAAAGGAGCAACGGAAGCCTCGGCACTGCAGCCAATGCGGTGAAAAGGGACACAACAGGCGTAATTGCCCCAGATCCACTGACGTGGAGTTTGGTGCTTCAGGTTATGTGGTTAGCAAAGTTAATGATCCTAACTCAGGTATTTATTCATGTAGTTTCTGCTCAGAAAAGGGACATAATAGACAAACATGCCCAAAAAGAAAGGCTACTTTAGGAAAATGAAAACTGTGAGCAGTTAAAATTATACATTAATTTTTACTGTAGTCATGTGGAATACCTGCTACATATTTTCTGCTTAATACGTCCCGTGAATATAGTTGCCATATTCTATTTTTTTAATCAAAAGATGGGTTTTATCTCCATAAGAGTGGCTGGATTTTTTTTACGTTGGCTCGCCAAGCCTATCACAACCCTCCTCTTTAACCTGGGCTTGAGACCAACTATGTTGGTACAACATAGGCGGAGTTTTTTTTCTAACAAAAGATAATGAGAAATATTTCTATTGGATCTTGAGTCAAGTGATAAAAACAGCTGCATAAACTGTTATGAGATAATAATTGCTGATTGCAATAATAATTTTCATGAACCATTCTTTGTTTGCCAGAACAATGGGATGTACAAAACAAAAGTTAAGTAATGAAAAGGAAATTTGTTCTATGGAAAAACAGGCTTTTACTTCGGTTGCTATTCTGCGTTCGTTGCATCATTTGATGCCATTATTGTAAATCTGGAGTGCTTGCGAGATCATTCCAAGTCATTCTCTCACTGTTCTTATTATACGGAATATTCTCTTGAAATCCGATGTTATCACTGTAACCTCCAGTAGGCGGGAACATGCCCAACATGTCTGAAGTACCTCCATGGAAAAGGCTGTTATAGTCATTAGCTTCCCAGTAGGTGTTGGTATTGCATGAACTTCAGCATTTGGAGGTGCACTTGGCTTTAGCCATGTGATGTATGATCTCAGGTCAAAATTAGTAACTGCGTTTATGCCACTATACACTACTGCAGCAATGTCGTATGCACGTGCAGCCTCTTCTTGTGTGCCTGTAGCAAAATTTACAAATGACGTGATTGGAATCTGAGTTATCAAGTTGTGATATATATTTGAGAGATTTGATAACTGATGTAGAGATTTATGATTGATGAGTCAGAAGTGGAAACTTTACTGATATACTCACTGTAAGTGCAGGAAGTGAGTCCAGCACAGTTGGTGGGAGGTGTGGATGTACACTCTCACCATCTAGGTTTGAGTCATCTTCAATTCAAATTTAGGTGTTTATTTCTTCTTATTTATAATACCATTTAGTTCCTCCTAGGTTGGTTAAGTTTTTTTTTATACTCACCGTAAGTGCCAAGGTAGAGATACTTGTTCCCTGAGGCCCTATTCTTGCTTCCCATCTTCCATTGTGATGATGCCTACAGTTTTGCGTTTCTCATCTTCAGTTTATAAATATTTTTGAAACTCCTGATGGATAAATTTGAAATATTTTGTTGGTTTTACCTTGCAACCCCCCGGAACTTAGAAACACCTCTTGAGAAACCACTGCTCTTTCTGGTATTTATGTGACAGTTAGCAAATATAAGTAGGCATTATACAGATGGAATCTGAATGTTCCAAATAATTCTTCACCTTCTTAATGATGCAAGGTACTCTTCCTTTGTGAGGTTCTCCATTATCTTCGGTTCCTTCTCATAGTCCATGAACCGAAAGATATCAGATGAATTGACATTACTAATTCAAATTCAGTAGCCATATAGGTATAACATTTGCTTGTCCACTGCTGGTGGCTTTTGAAAAAAAAAAACATTGGTTGCTTATAGTAAGCAACAGAAGACATCACACTATTTCATCCTCCAACACTTCAATTTTCCATATCCTACATAGAAAGTAGCAAATGCTTATCAGTAGTAAAACTACAAAACCCTCATACCGGAAAATTCGTGTAGGTAGTAGGTCCCCAGTACTTTAGTGCAGCAAAGTCTTAAGCCTTTGCTGCTGCTTCCTCTTCGTCATATGCTCCTAAGTAGACTCTTTTCAATTCAAGAACAAACTCGGTGTTAATCATCTTATATAGATACGTGTAACTAGCAGGAGGAGGAGGAAGCTACAATTTAGAGCTCCTACCCTGCTTACCTTTCTTCCTCTGTGTGGGAACCCTTCCAAGTGCTCTTATCCCACAAAAGGGGGTCAAAACGGGCTGTCCATCGATACCTGTGTATCACCTGTTAACGAACTATCTAGTGTATACTCTATCTTTATCATCAGATTATCCGGTGTGATCATCTTTTACCGAACAACGAGTTAGATGAAATATTAAAGCTAAAAATATTATATTTGAGGAAATTAGTGAACATATTTTCTCTAGAGTAAGAAGCAAGGAATTTGCTCGTGATATTTAAACCGCTCTTTGTGAAATTCATGAGGGTTTTAGGGAAGTCTTAAAGGAAATATATCATATTCTTATAAATGCTTTTAATCAATTTAAGATATTTTTCAATAAATTATGCAATGATATGTTCTTACATGAATATGTTTGTTGAGAAAATTAATTCACATGAGATTACTCAATTATCTCAAGAGACATTATTTGTAGGATCTTGATGATGCTTTCTAAGTCACAATACAATATTATCGTCTTTCTTCATGAAAGGGACATCAATGACATGACTGTCATTGATGCAGTTGGGAAGATTTGTGCTCATGAGATATTCTTGTTTGGAAATCAAGGTGATCAATCTTCATCCAAGAAGAATCTTGTTCTTAAGGCTAAGATGTTTGACAAGAAGAAGTAGAAGAAGATGAAGCTTCTATCATCAATTGAGAGGGATGAAGACGATGACTCTGACACCGAGCTTTCCCTCTTCATGAGAAGAACCACAAGGATGATATCCAAGTAGGGTAAGAAGGGCTACAACTATGTTCCAAAAAGAACAAATTTTACTCAAAGAAATTTGACAAGTCCGGTGGTGGAAACAAGAAGAAGTGCTACAATTGTGATGACTATAACCACGTGTCATATGATTGCCCTCATCCCAATAAGACAAAAAAGAACAAGAGTAAGAAGATTGATACACGTGAGAATAAGGACAAATACAAGAAAATTGATCAAGATAAGAAGAAGAAGAAGAAGCTGTTCAACAAGAAAGGCGGAGGCTGCAAGACCTATATTATTGGTGAATTGGTCTCTAGTGAGAGTTCAAATGATGATGAAGACAACAACTTTGCGGACCTCGCCATCACCAATGATGATCTATCACTACCTTCACCACCTATGTGTCTCATGGCAAAAGATAAACAACAAAGTGAGTAGTGAGGAAGATGATAATAGTGATGATGATGGTCTTTCGTCTAACGATCTATCTAATCTCATGAATGCCTATAATACTATCATCAAGAAGCAAAAAGCTAAAATCAAATTTCTTGAAAATGCTAATGCTAAGCTTAGTTCTAGTCATGATGAGTTCCAAGCTTGATCTCTTTTGTGTAGATGAACTACAAAGCAGGTGGTAAGCATTGGGTGCTTGATAGTGGATATACACAATATATGACCGACAATATAAAGATGTTCACCTCACTAGAAGATGAAGTGGACGATCATGATAAAGTTACATTTGATGATAATTCTAAGACAAATATGGTAGGTTTGGGTAAGGTGTCAGTCTCTTAGTTTTAATTTGTTTTCTATAGCTCAACTATGTGACCTAGGTTTCACATGTTTATTTAGTGATGTTGATGTTATCATAACTAGAAAGAAGTATAATGATCTAATCTTTAAAAGTTTTAGATGTGGACATATATATCTTTTAGATTTTTTCTCTAATGAAGCTAACTTGACTACATGTCTTTTCACTAAAATATCTATGGGTTGACTTTGGCATCGTCGACTTGCAAATGTAGAATGAGTCAATTCAAGAAGGTGTTCAAGAATGGAATGATATTTGGTTTGAAGGATGTGATATTCGAGAAGGACAAGTTGCGTAGTGCTTGCTAAGCAGGGAAGCAAGTTGCAAGCTCATATCTATATAAGTCAATGATGTCTATATCAAGACCTTTGGAGTTTTTACATATGGATCTCTTCGGATCAACTACCTACAAAAGTTTTAGTGGGTTCTATTGACTTGTAATTGTTGATGATTATACAAGATACACTTAAACTTTCTTTTTAGATGATAAGAGCAAGACCTCTGAGATCTTCAAAAAGTTCACAAAGAGGGCTCAAAATGAGTTTGAGGTCACACTTGTGAAGATCCGGAGTGACAATGGGACGGAGTTTAAGAACATTCAAGTTGAAGAATTTTGTGATGATAGAGGCATCAAGTATGAGTTCTCATCAATCTATACACCTCAACAAAATAACATAGTGGAGAGAAAGAACAAGACATTAATCACTTTTACAATAGCAATATTAGATGAGTATGAAACACCGGAGAAGTTTTAGGCTGAAGCAATCAACATAGCGTGTCGTGCATCCAATCGAGTGTATCTCTACCGACTATTGAAGAAGACACCATATGAGCTTCTCATTAGGAGAAAACCCAATATCTCATACTTCATGGTGTTTAGGTGTAAGTGTTTTATCTTAAAGAAAAGAGAACGTTTAGGAAAGTTTGAGTGTTGTTGTGATATTGGTTTTCTTATTGGTTATGCATATAACTCCAAAGCATATCGAGTATTCAACAATACCACCAGTTTTGTTGATGAAACATGTGATGTTAAATTTGATGAATCTAATGGCTCATAAGGAGAAGATATTTCTTGTGATGATGCAGACGATGAATCCTTGAGAGATACAATGAAGAAGATGACAATTAAGGATATCAAGCCGAAGGAGGATGATGAAGATGTACCTTCTACTTTCAGTCCACACACCTCCATGATGTCCCAAGTTGATCAAGATGATGAGAAGGATGATCAACCACTTTCATCACATGATGTACACATCTCTCAAGAGAAAGCTCAAGCTCAAGATGTTGGGCCACCTCAAGATACATTTCAAGAATCACAAGTGAAGCAAACACATATTTTCAAGGATCACCCTATTTAATTGATCATTAGGAGTCAATCTAGGGGAGTAGATGTTTGTGAATATTACTCGTTTGTCTCTTGTTTTGAACGCACATATGTAGATGAGGCTCTTAAAGATTCGGATTGGGTGATTGCTATGCAAGAAGAACTCAACAACTTCACCTACAATGAAGTATGGATTCTTGCAAAGAAACCTCAAGATGAGAACGTCATTGAAACTAAGTGGGTTTTCCACAACAAGCAAGATGAATATGGTGTAGTAGTACGTAACAAGGCAAGACTCGTCGCGCAAGGATTTGCACAAGTTGAAGGATTTGATTTTTACGAAACATTTGCTCTCGTGGCAAGGCTTGAAGTCAACCGTATCCTTGTATTTGCTTCACATCATAATATTAAGCTTTATGAAATAGATGTAAAGAGTTCGTTATTAAATGGCTGCATCAATGAACTTGTTTATGTTGAAGAACAACCCAGTTTCGAAGATCCTAGATATCCTAATCATGTTTATAGGTTATATAAGATGATTTATAGACTCAAGAAAGCTCCAAGAGCTTGGTATGAACACTTACATGACTTCCTCATCAATCAAGGATTCAAGATCAGGAGAGTGGACACCATATTGTTCAGAAAGATCATCGACAATGAACTTTTCTTGTGTTAAATTTATGTTAATGATATTATCTTTGGTTCAACTAACAAAAAATTTGCAAGGAATTTGGTAACATGATGTCTAGGGAGTTTGAGATGTCGATGATTGGTGAACTCAACTACTTTCTTGAATTTCAAATCAAGCAATTGAAGGAAGGGACATTCATCTATCAAGAGAAGTACACAAATGACATTCTTAAGAAGTTTAAGATGGATGATAGCAAGCCAATCAAGACTCCAATGCATACCAATGAACATCTTGATATGGATGAAACGGGTAAACCGATTGACCAAAAACTTTATCATTCTATCATTGTGTTACTTTTTTACCTTATCATATCTAGGCCCGATATTATGTTTAGTGTATGCATGTATGCTCGTTTTCAAGATAATCCTAAGGAGTCGCTTCTTAGTGCGGTTAAGAGGATCCTTAGATACCTAAATCATACACCTAGTATAAGCTTGTGGTACTCCAAAGATGCTAGTTTTCTACTATTGGGTTACTCGGATTCGAACTTTGCCGGATGTCGTGTGGATCGTAAGAGTACTTCGGGTGGGTGCCACTTGCTAGGGTGATCTCTAGTTTCATAATGTTCCAAAAAGCAATATTCCGTAGCCTTGTTGACCGCGGAAGCCGAATACATAGCTGCAGGAGCATGTTGTGCTCAAATTCTTTGTATGGAGCAAATCTTGTTAGACTTTGGTATTCATTTAGAGAAAGTTTCACTCCTTTGTGACAACAAGAGTGTTATAAAACTTGCAAACAATATCGTTCAACACTCTCGCACAAAGCACATTGATATTCACCATCACTTTCTTAGAGACCATGTGGAGACCATGTGGTTAAAAATGATATTTCTCTAACTCGTGTAAGGTTGGAAGATCAATTGACAGACTTCTTCATAAAATCTCCAGATGAAGCCACATTTTGTAGATTGTGAAGTGAGTTGAATGTAATAGATGCTTCAAACGTCATGTGATGCCTTATCATATAGATGTATTCATGATAGGTTCTTGTCTAACTTTCTTAAGATAGTGGTGAACATGAGTTTTTCTTGAGATGCTGGTCTCCTTGTTTTTCTCAAGGCATGTTGTTGGGTTCACCATGAAGAAGCTTGAGAAGGGAAGTAATATGAAAAGATAGATTTATTTCATACTATGCATTCACATGTCATATAATGTGCACTCGTGTTTACTTTCATGCACTTATTTTGCATTGCATAGCATTGGCAGTAGAGTGATCACAAAGGAGGATAACACTCTTTGAGATTGTTGTTCACTCTAAATGTGAACATACACCTCTATAAGTGTGATTAAATATATATTTGTGTTTCGTGCCTATTGAGTCATGTCCTAGCGAATTTGAAGTCTTGATCTTTAAGTTCACAAGCAATATGGTTCATACATTTTCTTGGAGTTTTCTCCCTCATTTCTTTTTGGTTCTTATTGCCTATTGTGAGAACTATGTATGGTATAACATTTTTGGGTAAATATTTGCACATGAGTGTTTGAGAGGGTAAGATCTTCACTTAAACTTGTCCAAAAATGTGTTTTTGTTGAGTGTTCATTTGAAATTTGGACTCTATGAGAGATTTTAGTTCAGCAGAGTCTTTTTCTTCTCACCGTATGCTCCGGTGTTCAGTACTTTCTTCTCAGCGGATCATCCGACGTTCTGTTCTGCCAGCACTGCAAATTCGCTAGAATATAGTCTGGCGTTTGCTCATGGTCATCACCGGACCTTCCGACGGTCATATCAATGGCAAGTTATCAGAAGGTCAGGAAATCAGTCTAACGAGAATAAATTTTTCAACACTGGACCTTCCGGCGTTCGTAAGTCAATTTGTGTTCAGAAAAGGTCCGGCGTTCAGTGCCTTGATCAGTGGACATTCTGGCATTTAGAAATTAGTTTTGGTTTAGTTTGCAAGGTCTCTGCAAGAATTAGTTCGGCGCTCCTTCCAACGGTCAGATGGTTTATCGCCGGATCTTCTGGTGTTCATGTTTTTCGTGGGTGCCACCTTTCATATAAGGTTTCATCTCGGTTAACCTTCTCTCTCGATTTTGATCTGTAGCACCGCCACCCGAGCCTTTCCATTGTCTTGCTAACTCCTGTCGACCCACCACCAGCCATGCTCCGCGAGCACTGCCGTAGCCTCACCAACACCACATCCCTGCTCCACCACCCTCGCCGCACCGCTGCTCCACTGCAGCCACCCAGAATCACATCGCCATGCCCTAGCATAGAGTCGGCATCATCATCACTCCAGCACCACCGTTCCCCGCCTCTGGCCACTAGATGTCCTCCCTCACCTATGTTTTCCTCTACAGATCTTCGTGGTGAGCATCAATCTCAGCCGGTTCATCAAATTGCAAACCCTAGATGCAATTTCATGCAAATTTGTCCAAATTCGAGCTAAATTTGATCAATTTGTTCAATCTAAAGTATCAGGCCCTTGTAGTGGCCAATGCAAAATTATCTCAGGCATTCTTTGACATGGACAGTGACAGCGACTCCGATGACGATGAGTACTTCCCTCCAGTCACTAGGTCACGTGATGTTGAGGCAGGAGGTTCGTCTCAGGTTGCACCGCAGACTTCAATGCCTCTTTCTTCAGCACCTCAGATGACACCTCACGTACCTCCTCCTGCTCAGCCTACAGAGCTCACTCTTATCCTGTAGTAGATGCAGCAGTAGCGGGCAGCACATGCAGAGATTCAGCAGAAGCTTCATGCTGACATGGTACGCCAGCAGGAGCAACACTTTGTGCTTACAAAGTCTATTCAACAGTAGCAGTAACACTCCCTCCAGCAGCAACAATAGGCTATGTTTGTAGCTCTTCAGTCCGACAGAGAGAACAATGACACGATGTTCACTTTCATCTCTGGTTGCTTGGGATCTTTGTTCCAAGCTATAGTCCTTCAGCTGCTAGGTGCACCTCAAGCACTTGCTCTAGCTTCTAGTCCTCTCCTAGGCAGTATCAGCGGACTCTTGGGTACTCCGGTGTTAGACTTCCCACTATCAGCGCTCTTCTCCACCGAAAATTGTACCTCTCAGCTTTGAGGACTCTCCACAACCGACAGTCCCAGCTCAGTAGTAGTCAGTTGATCCACCTCCAGTAGCTGCACAACTAGCGCTTGATGAGACAGACTCTACTCTTCAGGTAGTGTAGAGTCAAATCGACCAGTAGATGGCCACCCAGGCGCAAAGTCCTTCTAGCTCCAAGTCCGACTCAGGATCTCAGTTTGTGGTGTGCCCATCTTCTGCAGCGCTGGATCCTTCTTCACCTCCATCTCCAGATGTTTAGTTGTCTCTTTTTGGTGCTTAGATGCCAAAGGAAGAGAGTGCTTAGAAGTCCTAGGGTGAGAGAAAGTTTAGTGTTAGGGGAATTTGGGAGAGAGAGTTAGCTTGAGTGTCTAGAGAGCTTTTGAGTTTCAGCGGGAGCTTGGTTTAGAAGCTTCGGTGGTTTGGTTTGACATGTTGGATCTTATTAGATTTTGATGTAATAACAAACTATTTGACTCTCTCTATTAATGTGTTTCACTTGTCATCGCATTGTGTTTCCTTTCATGCTTTCAACTAGCATATAGGTTGTTCTAGTGTTAGGCTTTCTCTTACTTATTTGTTATATGCCGTTAATTGCCTAGTGTGATCGGGTGTACTTCATTTCATATCTTTATCTTCTTATATGTGTTGTCATCAATCACCAAAAAGAGGAGGATTATAGCATATAGGCCCCTAGATAAATGGTAAGTGTTTTGGTGATTAATGACAACCGTATCATTGTGATTGACAAGTGTGTTTTGAAGGGTATCAAAAATTTGATTCACAATGATGGTTGAGCATTCTTGGTCCCTAAGGTGATTCTATGGACGATCAAAGGATACGAGTATCAAGATTAATGATCTTCTAGTTGTAAGTGTCACAATGATATGAAGGACATTTAGAGTAGTAAATGTTTTTTCTTAGTCTTTTTGACCGTACTATAAAGAGAGGCTAAGAGTAGTAGCTTGACCTAAGTTAGTCTAGACTTAGTTGGACGCATAGTTATGAAATTCTAGCACTAGATAGCTCAGAGAAGCCCTTGAATGAGTTATCGAGAAGTTAGAGATCAAGAATGATTGATTTGGATGAGTTTAGAAAAATTTGCATATGTCAGATGGTCCAGCACCTAGAAGTTTGAACTCGTTGGAATATTCTGATGATGAAGAAAAATTTCAAGTCAACATGCCAGATGGTCTAGCGTTAAGGATAAATAAGCTGGAGTATTTTTTAGAAGATGTGAATTTTTTGAAGAAGATGAAGTACAACGCGTCGGATGGTCCGGCATACTTTTAAAGGCTTCGCCGGAGCACTTCTTGTAGAGAAGATTTCTCATATGGTTTTTTGTGGTTGTACCCGCCGGATGATCCTGCGTGTGAACCGAAGACTTTGCTGGAGCATTTCAGAGCAGTAACAGCTATTGACAGCTGGCTTTGGCAGTGTTTGAAAAAGATACATGCCAGATGGTTCGGCGTGTGTGAGCTGGTGCATGTCAAAACTTCCAATGTTCACAGAAAGTGTGGTTGGTTGGGCAACAACTAGATTCAGACCTCTAGCCTATAAATACCCCCTTATTCTGTCTCACTTTAATCTCTTGGAACTCAAAGGAGTTCATACACTGTGTGTGTCATCATGAAGCAAGAGAGAGCACTAGAGTGATTTGCAAAGTCACTAATTGAGGATTAAGGATATTGTTAGTGCTTAGAGAGTAGCAAGTGTGTATCTAGCTGAAGTTTAGGTTTGATCTTAGTCAAGTGAAGCTATTGGCTTGTTACCCTTGATGGTTGGTAACATCTAGCCAGTCTTTGGTGATTAGAGGTGTCTCGGTGAGCTATTAGAATTCTTGTGGGAACCCTAGGGAGAGTGATGTACATGATTTGATAGCCACCAATTCGGAGATAGAGAAGTGACAATCATGAGGGAGCACTTGAGTCTTGATGACTCAAGGGGTAGCGATATCCTTGGTGGATGCTCCAACATGGACTAGAGCTCCTCGATACCTCGGGAAAAAATCGGTGTCCTCTTTTCCATCTTTTTACTTTCCCGCATTTACTTTGAGCATTTACATTCTTGCAAGCGTTTAATTCCGTAATTTGCTTAGTATCTTTGCTTGCTTGTTTTGTTGCCTTGCTCTAGCTTATTTGCGTAGTTGCATTATATTTCATATAGGATAAGATTGCTACTCATTCTAGTATTTGGTAGAAATATTTTTAATTAGAGCTCAATTTACCGTCCCTCTTGGGCCATTCGATCCTTTCACTATTTTGTAAGCAAAAGCATCTTCCCAATTGGAACGTTTAGTATCATTAATGGGTATTAACAGTAGCGACAAGAGGAAATAATGACCAACAAACTACCACATGAGAAATCAGCAGGGAAAAGACTAAACCAAATAAAAATGTGAATAAAACATTAGGCATGTCATTTAGGTCAATGAAACATACAAACACAAGACAGCTCACTAAAACAAAATATGCTCCAAATTGGTTTCAAAATTTTATTTTCAAACCCAAATTTAGGATACCTGAAATTAATTGATGTAACTCATGCATGCTAAATTTAGGAAGGGACAACTATGACTGTCAAACATATATGAACAACAAATATGTCAGTTTAACTATATATAAGTACTAAATATAGAATTATAGTAACAATTTCCAAACTTCCAGAGGGAAGCTAAATTTTATGTGACATCTTTTTTCAGAGATGCACACAAAAATTTCAAATATGACAAAAGGCATATGAAGAAAAACTCAGCTAAACATTTAATTGCAGAGCCCCTCGGAGAACACAAGAAGTCATCATCTATGGGTATGCCATAAAAAAAAAAGCATGGACCATCAATCAGTTATAAGTACAGCATAATTATGAGCTACAAAGTGCCAAATCCTAACCTTTATAAACAATGACTTAATGGATTTTATCGAAGAACCACCTCATATAGAACCATGTCCAGGCACCCTCTTCATCATGAGTCTACAAACATTTAACAAAATACATCTGACAGTTAGGTATCATTCTTGCTACCTAACACTATAGAAATCCTACATTACCTCCTACTTCAGGGCTTTCATACTATCCTTTATGTACTCTCTTTTTTGTCATCTTGTTTTCTTCAGTAACAATAGCCCTACCCTTTCTTAGTAATCTCAATTCAATGAACAACACATTACAATACCATGAGTTGATCTGTCATCACCAAAGAAACTCTTCAGTTATAAACTTATAATGCAAGAAAGATCAAATGTAGTATAAAAAGAAAAGGGAAATTAATGGTGCCCACAACGTCAAAGCAATGCATCCGTCAGAACACATCATTGTAAAAATCAAGCAATGTAATAGCTATCGGCTACCACTTTCTGTTTCTTCAGTAACACCAAGCACCGAGAAGACCATCCTAGTCCAATTGATCAAGCCAAATATATTTTTCTCCAAAACCCTGTTGACATGAGGATGACTCAAAGTCTGCCACTCATTATATTTATTTATTATAAATGTATGTCTCATGAAACTAAGCCATCAGTTTTTGGTAAATTGTCTTGTGATTCACTTGGTTACCTTCTATTATGAAAACATTGAAACAATGTTAGAATAGATCAAAATTTGTCTTGTAATTCACTTGGTTACCTGCTAACTCCATGAAATTTGGAACTCCGTTTAAGGGTGATGCTTTTGTTAGAATATATGAGCTTGGGTCATTATATTTGTGTAATTCCAAATAAATCTCAAAGGCGTAACCATGTGGAGGTGTGAGTGTATCTTTTAGTCATACCTTGCTAGTGGAGGTGGAGGGAGACCAACTTAAAAGGAATTCTCTCCTTCCCCACTTAGCATGTGTGGATGAGAGGACTAGGAGAATGCATGCGCTCGCTCGCTCGCCTCGCCTTGCCTCACTGGGCCGTGGCCGTGTCACGGGCTCGCGACACCTGTGTGAATGGTCCGCCGAAATCAGGTCTAGTTGCTTGCGTAGGTGTAGCTTCCTTTTGTTGTTTATTATTTTTGCTACATGGGCAAATAGATAAGGATATGAAAATCATGTCAGTTAAGAGTCCGATCGTTGTGCACCTCAACCGCGCAATCCTCCCTCTCTATATATCTGCTAGCCGCCACCACAAAGGAATATACACAATTAGGGTTTTGCCAATTTCTCTCTTTTGTGCTATTGCACGTAGTCTACTTCATCCCGCATCCCGCTGCGCCGAAGTGCACTGACGAACGGGAGAGCAGGTCTCCAGAACCTGTTGCTCTTGGGATCTTGCACCTGGAGAGGGCGAAAAAGATTTTTAGGAAGTGTTCATCGTGACTGCTTGTGATCTGGTTACTCTACATGAATGCGATCTACTTTGACTACTTCATCATCTTCGTCGTCTTCTACTGCTTCGACATCATGGGGGTCTCTGCATCACACATCACCATCGTGTACATACATTGCTATCTAGTCGAACCCTACTCGAGTGATAGTCGAATCTTGTTGAGACTCGTCGAAGCTAGTTGAGCCCTACTCGAGTGATAGTCGAATCTAGTTGAGACTTGTCGGAGCTAGTCGAAACCTAGTTAATATTGATTATCTGCATCTGTTCCTTTTCATATTATATCAGGAACTGAACTAAATTAAATCTGAAAGTGCTATTTTTCCAATAGAACTGAATTAAATTAAATCTGAAAGTGCTATTTTTCCAATAATCCTAAAACCTTATTGTATGCACTTTGATCTAACGATGGTTGGTTTTGCCGATGCTCTGAGACTGGACAAGTTTACCGGTGTGCACTTTAAGAGATAGTAGGTCAAAATCACTCTGTGGCTTATGGCTATGAACTGCTACTTGGTTGCGTCTAGCAGGCCTGAAGGAACTCTTTCCTCTGATGAGGAGAAGTTTGAGGAAGCCAACATGTTCTTTGTAGGATGTTTTCTTAGCGCTCTTGCCGATTGCCTCTATGTTGTGTACATGCACATAAAGGACACAAAGGAGTTGTGGGATGCACTAAATGCAAAATTTGGTGCCTTAGATGCAGTCAGTGAATTATATGTCATGGAGCAGTATCATGACTACAAAATAGTCAATAATCGATCGGTAATCAAGCAGGCTCATGAGATTTAGTGCATTGTAAAGGAACTTGAACTCCTAAAGTGTGCCTTACCTGACAAGTTTGTGGTTGGGAGCATCATTGCCAAATTATCTCCCTCGTGGAGGAATTTTGTCACTGCTCTAAAACACAAGAGACAAAAAAATTTTGTTGAGAGTCTGATCATATCTCTTGATGTTAAGGAGAAAGCTTAGGCTAAAGATGTGCATAACAAAGGAGGTGATGAACAGTTTATCACAAATATGGTGCAATAGTCCTCTAATAGTATGTTCAAAAGAAAAATATCAAGGCAAAATAAACCACCAACTTCAAAAAAAAGATGATGATAAACCTTGTTTCATGTGCGGCGAGGATGGCCACTGGGCTAAAGATTGCCAACAACATAAAGGGAAGAAGGTTAATCAAGGAAACAATACCAAATCCATCAACGTGACCATTGGCAACACTAGAGATGGAGCTAGTCAGTATGGTAATTTACCTATTATTTTTTTAGTGAGTTAGTCTACTAGTTGATGGATTGATAGGGGTTAATGTATATGTGTGTGCTGATATTTCAATATTCTCTTCTTATCAGATCGCTTGGAATTCTTCTATCTTAATAGGGAATAAGTCTCATGTTTCTGTTCATGGTGTTGGCATGGTAGATCTAAAATTTACTTTGAGAAAGATCATGTAGCTGAGAAACATGCAACATGTCCTTTCAATAAACAAGAATCTAGTTAGCGGTTCCCTTCTCTGTGGAGATGGGTTTAAGGTGGTATTAGAGTGCAATAAAGTAGTTGTGTCGAAGCATAGACTTTTTATTGGTAAAGGCTATGAGTGCGGATGCTTGTTCCACTTTTACCTTTCTGATTCCTGCAATTAATTTTTGAACCATATTTTTAGCAATATTAATGGAGATAAGGCTAGTGTTTGACACCCACGGTTATGTCACATAAACTTTGGTCGTATGACTCGGCTTTCCAGCTTGAATTTATTTCCAAATTTTTTCCATTATCAGAGGTTCTAATTGTCAAAGTTATGTGCAATCTAAGTAACCTCATAAGCCTTACTAGGCAGCCGAGAAGAGAAACTTGGCACCATTAGAACTCATACGTTTGGACCTATGCAAAATGAATGGTGTGTTGACGAAGGATGAAAAAAGATATTTCATGATTTTGATGATGCATCTAGATTTTGTTATGTATATTTGTTGAGATATAAAGATGAGGCTCTATACTACTTTAAAATCTACAAGTCAAAAATTGAAAATCAATTAGAAAGAAAAATAAAAAGACTTCAGTCAGATTATGGTGGAGAGTATTTCTCTAGTGATTTCGACTTATTCTATAAGGAATATGGAATTATTCATGAGAGAATGCCTCCCTATTCGCCCTGATCAAACGGGGTAGCCGAGAGGAAAAACCACACCCTGACCAACTTGGTTAATGATATGTTAGATACTGCGGGTTTATCTAAGGCATGTTGAGGAAGGTCTTATTAACGTCATGTCATATTCTAAATAGAGTTCCTACTAAGAATAAGGGGAAAACCCCATATAAAGAAGGGGAAAGAAGAAAATCATCGCTTTCTTATTTGCGCACTTAGGGATGCTTGACGAAAGTCAATGTACCACCTAAAACAGTGGATTATGTCTTTCTGGAATATGCTCATCGTAGTATTGTCTATAGATTTTTAGTAGTTAAATCTGAGGTACCCGACATGCTTATCGATACAATAATTGAGTCAAGAGATGCTGCATTCTTCTCAAAATATTTTTACCATGAAGGATATATATAACACTTCTAATCAAATTTCTGAGATAATTCCTAAACCTGCCATACCAATTGAGTATTTTGAACAACCACATGAGCTAGTTCGTAAGGAGGATGACAGTGAAGCTTCAAGAAGGAGTAAGTGACAAATGACAATGAAATTATTTGGTGATGATTTCACTATGTACCTTGTGGATGATACTCCTAAGTCTATTTTAGAAGCAAATGCATCTCTAAATGCAGACTACTGGAAGGAAGCAGTTCGTAGCAAGATAGATTTCATTCTCTCCAACAGGACTTTGGAAGTCACATATAGACATTATGGTTGTAAACCTGTGGGTTGTAAGTGGGTGTTAAAAAAGAAACTTAGGCTTGATGGTACTATCGGCTCGGCTTGTAGCTAAGGGTTATACCCAAAAAGAAAGTGAATATTTTTTTATACTGTCGGAGGATTAACTCCTGTCGCAGGGATCCCGAGAGACCCCTTTTTAGAGATTCGGCCGGGGGGATGATCCTGAATAAGTTCGTCGGAGAAATAAATGGAGGTGGAAGTAAATGCAACGGCCGATGGTGGGGGATGAAGACCTAGTGCAAGAAGAAGTAAATGCACCAGAATTTAGACAGGTTCGGGCCGCACGGCGGCGTAATACCCTACTCCTGTATGAATGTAAATAACTGTACTGAGGAAGTCCCTCAAGGATGTTTCTGGTTACAAGAATATTTGTCTAACTAAGAGTATGGGGCTCCTTGTTCTTGGGCAGGGACTGTGCCTTGGGTTGGTCTATGGTTCGGCTCTTGGTGCTTCTTTGTTCTCTTGTTCGCTTGTTGGGTCTTTCTTTCGATGGTTTGTTTTTTGGGCCCCCTTCCGGATGTATTGCTGGATATATCCCGGATGTGTCTCGGATCTCTTCTGTGCTGCCGACTCTTTTATGCACTCGCCGCCTGATACATGCCCCGAACGGGAAGTAGGGGGGCACAAGTTTCGAGGCGCCGTGACTGGGAAAGTCATCATCATTTCTTCTGGGCGAAGTGACCGGAGGGTGGAAAACGCGGCGCACGCCCGGTCACCTGTCACCATAAACGCCCTGGCAACGGGCGCCGTAGAGAGGGCCCACCGGGCAGCCGCAGAGCAACCCGGCGTGCCCGCCCCGTCTTGTTCCTCTGCCATAACAGGGTGGCAGATGGAACGCCTTGATCCTTGCGATATTATCCCGAGACACACCGGAGGATACGGGACGGGACCCGTGCAATTAATAGCCCACGCCTCTCTGCCAAAACATGGCAGGAACTGACACCGCGGCGGGAACAGTTGGGGATGTCAGGCCACGCACGCCCATTAAATGCGGCTTTGGACCTCTAACCCCTTAACACCTCATCGGTGGGCCCCTCGGGGGCCTTTCTGGGTCGTCGGGGCACCGAGTGCTCGGGGGTACTGTTCACCTCCCCGAGCACTCTCCCCCGAGAATGCCTATCCTTGCCCTTGGGGTACCGGGTGCTCGGGGGTACTGTTCACCTCCCCGAGCACCCTCTCCCGAGCACTCTTGCACGAACCTTCGGGGAACCGAGTGCTCGGGGGCTGCCACGTGCAGCCCTGAGCACTCCCTCCTGAGTACTTTTGCAAAGGTCTTTCGGGGAATCGAGAGCTCGGGGGCTGCCACGTGCAGCCCCGAGCACTCTCTCCCGAGCACCTTCACACTGACCCTCAGGAAACTGAGCGCTCGGAGGTTGCTGCACGCAGTCCCCGAGCACTCTCTCCCGGAATTTAGCTCTTCTGATCGTCGGGGGACTAGGGTGCTCGGGGGTGACCGGGCACCTCCCCGAACACTTTCTTCTCGGTACTTAGACTCTACGGATCATCGGGGGACTGGGGTGCTCGGGGACCAGGGACTGTGGCCCCGAGCACCTTCTCCCGGGACCTTGAACTTTCCTCACCCCGCAGGAGGGACCTCGCGGGATGGCGACACGTGGCGGATGGCTGGCCTGGCCTCGGGATTCAGGGACCCCCGGTTCTTGATACACCGACAGATACTTATTCACTTATCGCTAGACTGACCACGATAAGAGTACTACTTTCCTTGGCTATCTCACATGGTCTTCTCGTTCATCAGATGGACGTTAAGACATATTTTCTTAATGGAGAGTTGGATGATGAAATCTATATGGATCAACCTGATGGGTTTGTATTAGAAGGTTAGGAGGACAATGTATGTAAGTTGCTAAAATCTTTGTATAGTCTCAAACAAGCTCCTAAGTAATGGCATGAGAAGTTCGATAGAACTTTAACATCTGCGGTCTTTGCAGTTAATAAATCTAATAGATATGTGTATTATCGCTATGGTGGGGGTGAAGGAGTTAGTATGTGTTTGTATGTTGATGACATACTATTTTTTGGGATCAATCTTGATTGATTAATGAGGTTAAGTTATTTTTGTCTCAAAATTTTGATATGAAAGATCTGGGAGAGGCTGATGTGATTTTAAACATCAAGTTGATCAAAGGTGAGAATGTGATTACACTTTCGTAATCTCATTATGTGAAAAAAGATTATGAGCCACTTTGGCTATATAGATAGTAAGATCGCTCAAACACCTTATGATTCTATCTTAATACTATGTAAGAATAAAAGGATTGCTAGGGATCAACTGAGATACTCCCAGATAATCGGATCACTTCTGTAACTAGCTAGTGCTACAATGCCTGATATCTCATTTGTTGTGAGCAAATTGAGCCGGTTTACTTCTAACATGTCTGATATCTCATTGTCATGCACTTGAGAGAGTCATGTGCTACTTGCTAGGTACTATTAATTATGGACTTCACTATCCTGGATACCCATCAGTACTGGAGGGTTATAGTGATTCAAATTAGATATCCGATATTGATAAGATCAAGGCCATAAGTGGATATGTATTCACTCTTAGTGGTGCAGCTATTTCATGAAGGTCTTGCAAACAGATCATATTGATGAGGTCAACCATGGAAGCAGAACTCACAACGTTAGATACAACTATTGTTGAGGCAAAATGACTGCATGAACTCTTGATGGATTTGCTAGTGGTTGAAAAACCGATTCTAGCTATACTTATGAACTGTGATAATCAAACAATTATTATCAAGTGAACAATTCTAAGGATAACATAAAATCCTCAAGATATGTAAAGAGAAGATTGAAATCTATCAAAAAACTAAGAAACTATATAGTGATAGCATTAGATTATATCCAAACGGCTAAAAACTTGGCAGATCGATTTACAAAGAGACTATGATAGATAATGTATCGAAGGAGATGGGTATGAGACCCATGTTATTTATACCATAATAGTAAGTCAATTTTATGTGATTGGAGATCTTGTGAATTAGAACTTAAGAAGAACAAGCTATTTGTTAACTGAAGGAGAGTACCACACAACCCACTCGAGTGAAGATGCAATAATCTCAAAATCTGTAAGACAGGTTGATTATTGCCTTAATGTGTTATATTGGTTTTAATTAGAAAAGATGTTATCCTACAGGGTATTCTTGAAAGAACACGTATATACGAGCCTGACTGTTGGTCGTAGTCTATGAGACTTAGGTGATCTCTAATAAACTCATAAAGAGACCATAGAGTAAGACTTATTTGCTCCACCCGAGGAGTAACTTACTGGAGCCAAGTATCAGTTATGATTTTAAGTAAAATTTGTTTGCACAAAACTTGCAATTCAAGGCTTAGACTATTGTCCAAGTTATGAACGAGTGTAACTTAATGTTCTAGGTGGGTGTTCAACACTAATAGGTCTACATCGAAATACTGGTATATCAAACAATATTGAGAAAAAGACAAATTTTCATAGGACTTTGAGATCTAGTGGGGGATTATTAGAATATATGGATTTTGCACATTATATTATTGTAATTCCAAATAAATCTCAAAGATACAACCATGTGAAAGTGGGAATGTATCTTTTAGTCCCACCTTGCTAGTTGAGGTAGAGAAAGACTAACTTAAAAAGGGATTCTCTCCTCTCCCACTTAGCATATGTGGTTGGGAGGACTAGGAGAACATACGCTCGTGCTAGCTCACCTTGCCTCGCCTTGCGGGGCCGAGCCAGGCTAAGTTGTGGCCGTGGCATGGACGCGCAGCACCTGCCTGTCGCGACTGTTTACGAGAAAGGTTTTTGGAAGCACTCGTCGTGATGCTTACGATTTGCTTTCTCTACATCATTGCGATCTGCTTCGACTACTTCACCATATTCGTCATCTTCTACTACTTTGACATCACGATGACCTCTATGTCATACATCGCCATCGGATACGTATATTGCTATCTAGTCAAATCCTATTTGAATGATAGTCGAATCTAATCGATACTAGTTAGAGCTAGTCGAGCTCTACTCGAGTGTTAGTCGAATTTAATGGAGACTCATCGGAGTTAGTCAAAAATCTAATCAATATTGATTATATGTATCTGTTCTTATTCAAATTATATTAGAAATTGGGTTAAATTAAATCTGAAAATGCTATTCTTCCATCAGCTTTCTGTGGACTTTTCACAGTTGCTTCCGTTGGCGTTGCTTGTGATGGGGTGAGCAGAGATGTCCCCCTTCGTCTCCTTTTGATACTTGTTTCGCTGCCTTCCGACGCTCCAGTCATCATGTTCCTAGAGTACGTTGGCATTGCGTTACCTCGAATTAATAAGATCTCTTACTGATTGTGTTACCTCAGCTGTTCATCATATGCATGAGCACTATGCATAGTTCTAGTCTAGTGTTAGTATGAACATCTACATGCTTTCTTTTTTCCATTTCACTCTCTTTAGTTGAAGATACGGATAATGAGACTCCAAAAACCTGACAAAACCAGGCACTCCTGCAGTTCTGAAACTCTTTAACAAGAAGCCAAGATTGAGTGCAAGGCAAGTTTGGCAGCTTGCTGGGTTCTGGCGAGAGACAAGGGCAGCAAGCTTGGAGCTGAGAAACCTGTGCTCTCCAGTTTGTCTGAATGTTGCTGGGCTTTGTCAGCGCTGTCGAGTCGGATCAGATTGGGGATCGCAGCTCTCTTGTGCAATTCGCCCCTGTGGTGGTCTGCGTTTTGTTCCTTACGAGATGTCAAAAGAGTAATGACGTCATCCGTTTCTGCTGAATGAGTAGAGGTTTCAGGTTTCTTCAGCTCATCATTGCCTTGTCACTTGCTTAGTGACGCAAGAAGAGCCACCCAACTAGCCCCGATCGAAACGACGAAACTCTACTTGTTAGCTGGCGAGCCGCACGAGTTTCACAACTCTCAAGCTCTGCCGACCTTGCCCATGCACGTGCACTTGTGCCTCAAAACTCTCATGTACCACCGACATAGCACGCAGCACACCTGTAGCACACGCAATGTAGGCATGTCCACTAGGCTTGTCACATTGTCAGTCTAATTCCGTTCCGGCTGAAACGACCCATTCCGCTAAACAAAACTGAATGCAAAGTCTCGATCCGCGGCCGAAATTCCGGCTATTCCGGCGCGTGCCACAGTGCCAACCGTAATATGCATACGGAGCTCAACACCGATGGGCATCCAAGCTCAAGCCCTTCGAATCGATTCCATATCTGCAGTTTTTTTCCCTAAGAGAACGTGAGATATCACGGCTTTGACAATACTTTTGAACCAGGGGTGGATTCTAAAAGACCCGTTGATAGTACAGACCCCACTTAAATTCTTATTTTTAATAAAATTTGTTGTACAATTTTAGATAAGTCCGCCCCTGCCTAACCATCCAATCGAGCAAGCTTCATCACCGAGGCACTTGACAATTTCACTACACTAGCATCGGAACCTGTTTCAATGTTATCGATACTTAGAAATTTGGACGCGAATCCCACATGATCTGTAGCGGTTGACTGATCCATAAAGATGGAGGTCACTGTCCCATCTAGACACACAGGCCTCACCACCAGCGGCTCCGTGCCCACGTGACGTGAGGCTCCTCTTTCAAACTGGCGAGGCTGCCTGTGTGGGGCTGTGCAGCTGTGCCTGACGAGGCGCGTGCCCAGTGGCAACCGGCCACCATCTGTATCCTCGCTGCCTGTCAGTTCTGTAGCAGGATCCTCTACATTAATACTTTCTCGGTTTTTAATACTCCATTTAATTATAAATATAGATCATTTTAGATTTATGCATAAGAATTAAGAAAGTAGATTAAACATTCTGGTTACATTTTATTTATTTTGTATTAGAAAAGATAACTCATTCATTTGTGAGAGTGATAGTATTTATTAAATAAGAGCAAAAACAGAAAAAAGAGGAAAAAAATGCATAAAAATTTGAGAATGATTTATATGGAGAGAATAATTGAGGAAACCAAAACGACCTACATTTACAATCAGAAGGAGTACTTATTATTTTTATCAAACATGCATAGTAATACATACTAAAATAGTATAATTTTAAATAGAAAATGACAAAAATATTTTTAGGAACTAGTTCAAAAATTCTAGAACTAACCGTAAATAAATGGATAAAAGATATTTTATAAAGATAAAATTAAAAATTATATTAAAAAATATGAAGTGATAAGCATTTGAAAATAAATAAAATGATAAAAATAATAAATATTAAAAAACGGAGGAAGTAGGCTGGCATGCGGGCTCGAAGCCGTGTGAGCAACCGAGCCGCATGTCAACGGCAGCGTATTATTGCATAGGATTCGTATCCGGCACGCCCTCCCCTGGGCCCCTATCCAAGACTCCAAATCCAAAACTGCACGGCCACCTCACGTCACCTCTTCAAGGTCACATCGATCAAATCCATCAATCCTTCAGAATAAAAAAAAGGGCGGAAGAGGTGAATCCATCGGCTCCAGCGTCTCCGTGATCTCCCTGCTCCGCTGGATTTCGTTTTCTCTGCCCCTAAACTCGTGCGCATCGAGGGTCGCGACGAGACGACAAGCCGCGAGGTGGGGCGATCGCGATCGAGCAGCCATGTCGACGTCGCGGAGGCGAACACTCCTCAAGGTCATCGTCCTCGGCGACAGCGGGTCAGCCCATTGCTCCATTCCCTCCCTCCCTCCCTCCCTCGGATCCGCGCGCCTGTGTTTTCCCGGCTTTTCCCTGGATATTTTGCGGTCTCTAGGCAGCTTGGCCGCTCGATTTGGGTGCGGTTGCTGTAACCGCTGTGTTGGGTCTGGCCTGTGGGTTTGATTTGGTCCGGTTTGGTCTTGTGCAGGGTCGGGAAGACGTCGCTGATGAACCAGTATCCTTGCCTTGACCTCCGATGTGTATTAAGCTATTGATTGATCGATGTGGAGTTGATCTGTACGAGGTGGGGTTTGCTTTGTGCTGCCTTGAATCAACGGACGCCCTAATGTTCGGTAGGCTAGCCAAATCTGCAGGTCATGCTTCAAATTTGTGCTTTTTAACATTGTGAATTTGACCCGTTGAGATGTTGGAAAGCATCTCTGAGCCATATCGTTTTGGGATTTGGAATTATTTGTGCTCGCAGTGAATCTCTATTTAGCTGCATTTTCGTGCTGCTATTTTATACGTTGTGCTGTGCGTTATCCAGGCATTTGTGAACCTCATCATGGATTCTCTGGTACATTAGTATGTCATGCTTACTACAGTATGCTGAGTAAATGTAAGGCGATGCGAATGAAATTGTCTTGATGTGTCTACTCTGAGATGCTAGGTGCATGTTCATACTTCGAGTGCTTTGATATTCTTGACTTAAGTTAGATATGTCCACAAGAAGTTCAGTCAGCAATATAAAGCTACAATTGGTGCAGATTTCGTCACAAAGGAGGTTCTCATTGAAGACAGGCTAGTAACTTTGCAGGTGGGTATTGCTAACCTTAGTTGGAGAGTTTTCACGGAGAAGAGACTGAGCTGTGGTTGTAATCACGGGTTGCTTTGATTCCAGATCTGGGATACCGCGGGACAGGAGAGATTCCAGAGTCTTGGTGTTGCGTTCTACAGAGGGGCAGATTGTTGTGTGCTCGTCTATGATGTCAATGTGAACAGGTCATTTGATACGCTCAACACATGGCATGACGAGTTCCTCAACCAGGTAGCAATGTCTTATCTTATGCATTGTTGTGATGTTTGGTCATTACCTGACAACTTGATGTTCCCAATAATTTTGTGAAGCTTAAGCATGCTTACATATCTGTAGGGGTTTTTGCTATGATATCTGACAATATATTGAGTTTAGCCTTGCCAATTGTCCTAACCAAACATGTGCACTTTATGAACTTAGAATTTTGTAGCATATGTTTAATCCATTTGATGCTATCATATTTTTTGTGTCAATATGCTCACTGTCAATTTAGCATGCTTTGAACACATGCAAGTTGCGAGTGGCTAGCCTTATCAAGAATTTTATCATCCTCTTGAACCTGTATAAGTATATTTAATGGTTTTACAAATTGTGGTTAGATCTGAATTATCACTTCAAGTTGAGTAGAAAGATAAGACAAAGTTTGCATTAAGTCTGATCAAAACAGAATGCAAAGGAAAGTGAACAAATCTTCTTGAAGTTGGAAAATTGGCCTATAGAGCATTCGCTAGTTGATGTCAATCTATTTAAACTAGCAGAAGTTTCTGAACTTTCTAAAACAGTATTTCTTACTGATTTTTGGACAAATGAAGCTATCCTAAATGAGTTTTTTTTTTTATGGTTTGAACTCATGCTTACTAACAGATATTGCAGGTTAGTTATTATGGCGTTTGGTTCCATAAACTATATTGCATTTCCAATTTACTTTACTCAGTCTTTGAATAGCTGATCTCTTTGGTGGGAAACTAATAATTGACATTGATTTCATAATTTATTAAAGATTAACATTGATCATATACTTGGTGAAAAAAGGAATAGCCTAGATCACATAGTTACGCACTGTCCATGTCTTTTGATCACTTGTCTTTGAGGATGGTTTCAGGTAGAAACATCACTCTTCTCTCGTTACTGTTACTTTGATAGTTCTGTTTTCTCCTTGAACATGCTAATCATTAGCTAGCCATGATCTGGGGGAGAGGTTTCACTATGTCTAGACTCTAGTAACGACATGCCATAATTGTACAAGTTCCCATCTACAGTAGTGCTATTGTTTATTTCTGTGGCTTGTAACCAAGGTTGTTACTTTGGCACTTCCTGATCAGAAAGTATGAAAGTTTCACAAAATAAAATCTTGGTAGAAAAAAATACATATGATTCGGTCTTAAATTTTGTGAATTTTCCAAGACTGGAAAAAATAGCTAATCAACTCAATGATCATTTCGTATCAATGGTATCAATATCATTGCCGAGTAGGGTTTAATTGTTTATAGTTGTTATTAGCAGGCTCCTACCTTATTGCATAGCAAATACAGGGATGTTGAAATAGTGAACAGAAGTGTTGATATAGTGACTATTGTAGTCCTAACCTCTACTTGTTACTATGATGACAATGATTGTAGTCTACATGTCTAATGTCATATTGGTACAATTATATTCTTGTTGAATTCGCAGGCAGTATTTTCTATGAGAGGTGTATATCTAGCCATGAATCCATCAATACAAGATAAAATAATGCAATCGAGTCATAGAGTGTACTTTGTGCCATGTAGAACTGTAATCCACCATATAAACTCATTCTGCTCGATTAGTGCTGGAAGTTTTTGATAATTCTGCAGTACATAGCACGCTCATTCAGATTGTTGAACTCTTATGATCTTTTATTATAAATGTGTGTGTGCGTGTGTGCGTGCGAGTGCGCATAACTCATGTACTGCTGTAACAACAAAGCTACTCTTTGCACTTGTTACCTGATTGTTTGCTGTGACAAAAAAAATTCAGTTTATTTTTTATTTTTTATGCAATAATGGCCTTTCATTGATTTTCTAGTTGTAGTTGTTGAGTGGACTATTTGGTAAACTGCCTCGTGCTGTACTATGTTTTGTCTAGAGGTCCGGTTCATTATAATATACCAATATCTGAATACTATAGCATTTGCATCTCTTATAGTGCCCTATAGCATCTTGACAATTTTACTTGACATGGCTAATTTCATTTCTTCTCAGGCTAGCCCATCAGATCCTAAAACTTTTCCCTTCATCTTACTGGGGAACAAGATCGATGTAGATGGTGGAAAGAGCAGAGTGGTTAGATTTGTTTATATATAATAATTTGTAGCTTTCATCTCTTGATATGCCGTTACTTCATTACTATTTCCACACAGGTTTCTGAGAAGAAAGCAATGGAGTGGTGTGCTTCCAAAGGCAATATTCCTTATTATGAAACTTCAGCAAAAGAGGACTACAATGTTGACAACGCATTCCTGTCTGTTGCCAAGCTTGCTTTAGAGCATGAGCGTGACCAGGACATGTGAGTAAATTCATCTTCCTCACTTTGTTGTTTGGTAGGAAGCTCATTCTTTCCTTGGAGTAAGCTTGTCTTGTCAATATGTTTCCTAGCTGCCAGCGTTTATTTAGTTCTTCTAATGTTTTCAACTAGGCTTGTTAATCCTTTCTTTTATGCACCCATCCATTTTGTGCAATATTGTTCACTCCAGTTTGGTAGTTGCTACTCTTCTTTCATCGGTGATCTCTCTTTATGTCGTCGATGCTCTTGTTCAACTCTGTTCCATAAGGAAAGCTCATAATGATTACACATCTAGACTAAAAGAAGCTACCTCTGTGAACATCTTACCACTTAGTGTGAATATGGCCCATATTAGTTTTGTTCTGTGCTGATAACTTGACATAGATATCTTGCCTTTTATGAAGGAACAAATAAAGTAGTTTCACTAGTGACCCCTCACATATCTGAGAACAATAGATGCTTAAGGGGACATGAAAACATTTTGTAGTAGTAGTAGAACTGCGTGACTGCATTGTTGGTTTTAGAATTCAGACTTTCAGTGGCGATGATCTGTGTGTATTAGTAAATACTTTCATGTTGTTTTTATTATATTTTATTACATTGTTTCAGCAATATAGAACAGCTGTTACATATCTTCTAATTTTGCCTGTTTAGTTATTTACACCTTTTTTTTTTCTGCTCTTCAGCTACTTCCAGACAGTTGCAGATCCTGTCCCCGAGACTGAACCTAGAAGTGGATGCGCATGCTAGCAGTTAGTCATCCTTGGTCCCTTCCAGATTTTGTTTATTGATTGCGGCATTCTTTTCAAGTGATGCTGGCAGGCATTCTTTTTAATTTCTCGCAATGTACACTAAGGTTCCAGTCATCAAACTCGCATTTGTAGCCACTGTACGATAGTTAGCAACCAAGGTTTTGGAAATGGAATATTGATGGGATGGCCAGACCTATTTCTTCGTCTGAGCAATAAGAATGCACAGAGGTAGACAATTTATGATGTGACCTGTCAGAGGTCAAACTCCTAGCCTCAATTGTATTTTTGCGGCTTTAACTTGTTGACCTCCAGCGCGTTGAGCCTTTGTTGATACAGGCATATTGCTTTTCCTTCCCCAAGTGATCCTGAACATTTGCAACCGTGCCTTGTCTGTGCAAGATGTAGAGATCGATGTTGCATCGATGTGGGTTGTAGAAGCAAAGTTGTGTTCAATTCATGGGCTCATGGCATTAGTTTGCTGAATCACGGTGCCGAAGTAAGGACCCTTCCTGGATCCTGCAGAGTCGGTGGCTAGAACGTTCGGGATTCAGATACGGTGGAGGAGGATTAAACGTGTCCGTAAGAATTTTCGCCGTCAAGTATCGTCTCAGAGTCAAATCCCGTGAGTCCTGCTGCTAAAATTAGTATGCCGGCGTGCTTCCGCACTGCCATACGTAACTCTGCATGACATATATGACAGCGAAAGGTGTACCAGAACAACACGACCCTCGACTCCTCGCATTTTCATGGCCACCGAAATTACGTGCGCTGCACACAAACGTACGATTAATCGGGAACAGAAAGTCTTACACCGAAAGGCTACGGACGCATGTAGACGGTAGGGTGTGCAAATGCGATGCATTGGGCTGGGTGGGGTTATGCTGACCTAATGACCTTTCGCAAATGCTCACGTGCTTGGATTTATCACTATGGAGACTAGCCCTAGACTTGCGAGCGAGGTAACAAAAAGGAAACGTGATAGGATATGCGAAAAGGAAGCTGGAAATTAAGGTGTCGTGGCGGCTCACTCACCGCCCGGGGGACACATGGACATACAGAAACGTTGGCGATTAGACACGTGTATTTTTACCCGTTGGCCTAGCTTGATGTGCACATTGGTATGCCCCTCTTTCCTTTTTGAGAAGCTCGATTCATGGCCAATGTCGATGCTCGTGCTAGACGATTCGATGGTGGGACTGGAACGCATGCACTTGCAGCTTCAAGCTCTCTTGAAACGGGAAAGCGGGCACATGGTTGATCACTTCCACTGCGCAGGCACTTCTCCTCGAGGTAACATGAGGGGAGCCAAATTGTTTAACGAGAAAGTGAAACCATGAGCACCAGAAACGTTACTTTACGTTTTTTTTTAACGTTGATCGATGGAGCACCTAATAGATCATCGCACAGTGCAGATGATATTGTTAGAAAACAGTAGTGACCAACACCGGTAACCGTCTGGTAGTTGCTCAATCGGCAATTGCCCGACGGTTGTTCATGCTCTTTGGGCAATAGATATCCGTTCATGAGAGATGCCTCTCGAATACATACTCTTTCACCGTGCCTAAAACACCACATCTATCAATGAGAATTAAGAGTTCGAATCCATTTGTTTGTCTCTTTTCTTTACATCGCAATCGACTTTCAACACGTTATCATGCACGCTCTACTGAGTTCAAGCATGGAGGTGCGAAGTCCCTCCTCCATCAAAGGGGAGAACCATGGTGGATTAGGGCTTATCTTCTCTGCCCATGTCCTTGGAGACGGTCTTGCTCTTTGTCTTGCTGCTGCTGAATCGTACCTATTGGCGTCCACTCAGTCATTGCCTTCACTTGGGTAGCCACCGCTGAGCCCATGGGTTCTATCGTGGCCGAGGATGTCGGCCCTACCACAGCCACCGCTGTGCGCCAAGGCGTGGCCACCATGACGGCGGCCCCTCCACTACTGTGACTCCTACGGCCCTGACACTGGCAATGGGTGCTCCTCTGAGCACCTTCGACTCCTCGGCGACCTCACTCGAATACTCCCTGGTGAAACCTCCAGACGACGACGAAGTGACGACCTCCCTCCCTTCTTCGACGCCAGCCACACCTCCTCTATGTCGGAACCTCCTGCGTGATGCAGCTGGCCTCGACCTCGACCACCCTGCCACCGACGTGGGCTTCGGCATCGGTGCCGGCCCACACCTCCCCATCGGCGGCACGGTGACCCCCACCACGACTGGAGGTGAATCCAACCAAGTGGAGGCCACTATGGCGCAACCGATCTGCTCAAGGGCAAAGATATGAAGCACACTTCAACCTTTAATTGGACAATAACAAGGAGCCTAGTTGTTCATAATAAGTTCCACAATAATCAAGTAACAACTAGACTCTCCGACATACAGAAGACTCCATGAGCACGGATAACATGATCGTCGAAAATATGCTTCGAACGACATGTTTGGAGACTTTAACTAGTCTCCCAACTCCTTAGATATTAACTTATTTATGTCTATTAGTTGTTGTAATAAATATGTTGTCATCATTATATATATTGTATGCCACAATATTGTATCAGCACTACATAAAGTTTATATGTATTATATATATCTGATAAAGAAATTTATACTAATTTCTTCATTTCTATATATAGATTTCTACGGGAGTCACTTCGGTGGAGGATGGAATGTGCCTAGTGGATAATTACACCACAAATTCTATACTTAGGGAAACAAAATATTTTCAAACTCTTACTAAGAGACAAGGAAATATTTTGATAGTTGCTGGATGCGATGCAGTAATTGTTTTCTCCGGTCGTGCCATAATTACTTTCCCTATGGGTACTCAAGTCATAATCGATGATACTCTATTGTATCTCAATTCAACCCATACCTTACTAAGTTATAGAGATATTTATCACAATAGTTTACATATTGAACCCATGATAACAACAAAGAGGAATTTCTCCACTTAATCAAAATAACATATATGGCAAGCTTCCCTATATACTACTTGGATTGTACTATACATATATCAAACCCGTATCATATATTGCGTAGAAAATATATTTTCTATCTTGATGAAATCAAGACTTGGCATGATTGCCTTGATCATTCTACCTTGGAGATGATAAGAAAAATTATTAATAATTATATTGGTCACAACATCAATTCCCAAAATTCTCATATTTGTATGCACCGCATGTGTCACAGGGAATTTAATTTTAAGGTACTCTTACCTTAAAATTTATAATGTGCAACACAATTTCTTAAACACATTCAAGAACATACATGCGACTCTATTCAATAATTTTATGGACCATTTATGTACTCTATAATGCTGATTTATACATCTCTAAAATAGTCTCACATGTGTCATGTCAAATATCTAACTATGGAGTATATATGCATAAGAAGTATATCATATATAGACAAGGTATGTTGTGTGCATGTTTAACAACTCTGAATACTACGTAATCGAATCTGCGGTATATGGTACACCTAGAAGTCTAGAAGATATATACTAGGAAGATCTCGATTGGTTACCCAACTCAAGAACGACTAGTATCTAAGTCGGATTTATCTGCTTTGTCTTGGTAGACAAGATGAACAACTCAACTCGACGCAAGCATCAGACCATAGGAAATACTTGGCGATATCATCCTTAGTTTAGCTTAATTTGATAGATTTGGACATAAGTCCCTAATGGACTTTGTATTCTGAATCTATATACAAATCGTAATATATATTATGTACAACTTAAGTCACTCTATGAATTCAAACAGTTAAGTTGATTATGGTGCAACTGACAAAATGAGTTCTTTCCACATAAGAGTTACACCAACCACGACGATTGCATATATGTGTTCATAATGAAATCCCAAATAGATTTTGTATCATCTCCAAACCACATATGACAAAATATGTAATAATCTTAAGACATAATTTGAGATGAATAATTTGGGTAAAACCAAATTTCGCTTTAAGTCTACAACTTAAACATATTCTTTTAGGAATATTTATCCATCAGTACACCAATATACAAATGATATTAGACCATCATATCTATCAAAACACTTATAGTCATCAATCCCTAAATATGAATCAAGATGCATTCATTCCTTGGGTTGACGATGAAAAGATATTGAATCTAAAATTCTATATCTTAATGTCATCAAAGCGTTTATGTATCTTGCAAACTGCATGCCTAATATTACATTTGCAGATAACTTGCTAACAACATCATCAGGCAGAAGTCAAAGATGATATCCACATATATCTTTATGGCACCAAAGATTTAGGTTTATTCTATTAAAAAAAATAAGATATGATCATAGTGGGATATCCAGATACTGGCTATATAACTTATCCTCATAACGCCAATTCATAGACTGATTTTATGATGATATAGCCATCTCATAGGAGTCATCAAAACAGATTACATTGGCTACTTCTAACTATTATTCTGAAACATCACATACATGTGTATGACTTCGTAGAATGATCAATCACATAAAAAAATCATGTGGTATTAGTATCATTGAATCATCAATAATTACCTATAAAGATAATACTACTTGTGTTGCTCATATGCAAACATATTACATAAAGAGCAATATCACTAAATACACCTAAATTATTTTATCCTCATGAGTTACAATAAAATGAAGAAATAAACATCTTGCAAACTAAATCTTATGATAACCTCATAGATTTATTCAGAAAATCCTTATCAACTTTGACATTCCAATATGCTCGTAGTTTTAGTATACGACGACTTTGAAATTTGCAAGGATCAGGGGAGTCTCTTGAATTTTAATATATTCATACATTATATTGTACTCTTTTTCCTTATATAAGTTTTACTTATAAGATTTCTCATAAAAGGTTTAATTAGGCAATATTTATACAAGAATATATGTCATATCTCCTATTTTCCCTACTGGAGTTTTTAAATGAGACATCAAAGACATATTTGATCCATAAATTATACCTATTATTCTCTAAACTCACTTATAGATTTTCCCTTTTAAGGTTTTTTCATATGAGTTTATGATGAGGGAATAATCAACATATGCTATATCATTTTCTTCTTATTTTTTCACTAGGTTTTAAAAGAGTTTTAATAATATATCACCATATTACTAGTACTCTCCTCGTATTTTTCTCAGGATTTTTAAAGAAGTTCTCAAAATAATATATAAGGGAAACAGTAGTGACCAACACCAGCAGTCTTCTGGCGTTTGCTCAACCTGCAACTGTCTGACGATTGTTTATGCCTGTTGAGCAATAGACAACTGCCTCTCGACAGACACTCTTTCCTCATGTATAAAAACATCACATCTATCTATAAGAATTAAGAGGTAATAAACATCCGTTTGAGAAGAATGTCTCCTGAATAAGCACATTTTCATCATGTATAAAACACCACATCTATCAATAAAAATTAAAAGTTCAATCCATTTATTTATCTCTTTTCTTTACATTGTAATCGGACTTTCGGCAGATATGTCAATTTCTGAGTGACGCAAGCTAACGATGTCGTGGCATCCATCTCGGAACCTTGAGAGACGGCCACACCTAGTCTCATGTAGGCTGTATTTGTGTAGTCCGATCATCAGTGTGTTAGGGTCGCATCCCGTTTAGCTTTGACTTGTAGTCTTGTAGGCACCCTCGAACCTGTGGGCAATATGGCGAAGGTGATGTGCATATGAAGAGAAATATTTGTCTCGTATGTTCCTGGCAGGTTCCGAACAAGAGCATGCAGTGATGTTTTTGATAGGTGCCAATCTACAGTGCATTTGTGTTATGCGATCGCAGGCTCGCAGCGCACTAGCTAGACAAGGACGCAGCAAAAAGCAGTGTCCTTCAAATCACGTCGCCATTGAGCCTTCACGTACTTATCAGGTGTTTAGTGTGCAGAAAGGGACATGCATGATGCATGACTGTACTATGATCAGGCAGGGGCGACAATCCAACTCGAGTGCATGTGCCAATCGTTTTGTGCGGCCCAGATCGACGCCTTCGACCGGAGCCTTCTGAGAAGATTGGAGACCTGCTAATTGGCAGGGAGGCAATTCGGCATCAAACTAACTGCAACTTACGACTCCTGCCTGTCCGGAACGGAAGATGGACGCTTCTTAATTACGAGTAACCTTAATTACAAGTAATACCTAATTCCCTACCCAAGCAGGCAAGCAGTATCTGATGCTCTTTGCGTCTTTGCTGGTTCGTATGTGTGGCCACACAATAGTTTCAACTTGTTCCCGGGCAGTTGCGGTTCAATTAGTGTGCGTTCATTCTCTCTGTCAGGTTTGTACTAGTACTACTAGTATATCCTCTGACTTCTCTCTCCAAAAAAAAGAGTATATCCTCTGACTTTTTGGTCAAATAAACAGCTAATGTCCCTTCGACTACATGTATGATTACGAACGCAGTTGTGCGTACATACATTCATTTAGGAGCCGTTTGTTTTGAATCAGAAAATGCTTTCAGGGTCTATATACAGGCATTGTCAATTGCTTTCAAAGCTTCATCTGCCTCTCAAGTCATTGTTTACCACTAAATACATTTATCAACGTCGCATCCGAAGCCACACGACCTCGATCATACGCAGCAAAAGACGATCTCACTAGCACTGCCATAACAGAGACCGAAACTTCCACGCAGCTAGCACTACCGATCATGTGCCGGCAGCTTGCAAACAGCGACGGCACGAGCAACCAGTCAGCGATGGATAGAGCGCACCAAGTCTGCGTACGGGGGAGCAACTTGCAGATTATGGATTATAAAAATTTAAGGTTAAAAGGTTCATAACTATTTGACAACTTAAATTTTAGAGGTTGGGTTGCTGCTTTTAGATGTAAAAAGTTTGTCATGCACTCAGTTGTTTTAGGTTTATCCTTTGTGACATGTTTTATATTACAGCAATTTATTAGGTACTATCGTAATCACAAAAGTTATAAAATATCATTGGGTGTGAGGATGACATGTAAGGCCACATATCATCATCACACCGATGGTACTTTTCAATATAGGCACTTTTGTGATGGTATCCACATAATTTTACCTTTTACATTTGATCAGACTTGATTACCATAACCCTGGTGTTGAAGTAGCACGGCACCCACATCCGGTTAGCGAAGATGGAGGCGTACTCCAGGTGTCACCAGAACATGTCGGTGAAGTAGGAGGTGAAGTTAGTGTGTAGATACTCGGGGACCGCGAGGGTGGTGTCGGGGCCAAGGTCGATGGCCCAGAGGCGGGCAACATCGTCAATGACAAGGAGGTCGGAGTCGATGTAGAGGACACGGGAGACGGAGGGGGGAGGAGGTGGTGAGGTAGATGCGAGCATAGTTGAAGGGCTGGTCGAGCGTGCGGCAAACGAATGAGGAGATCTTGCCGTATATAAGGTGGGAGTCAAAGCGGTGGACAGTGGCGGGGAGCGTAGGGAAGGCCGCAGCAAGGTGACATGCTAGGGAGGCCAAGGAGACGATGAAGTGGAAGGCGATGGACTTCGGGCAGGTGGCATGGTGGAGCACGGAGAGGACGCCGGTGAGTGAGCCTCGCAGGTAGGTGCGTCCAATGTCATCGCAATATGGATTGTCGGCACGCCCACGCAGGCCGCACTGTTACGAAATGCTGATACCTCTCAGAACTTTGGCAGCTCCCCACCCTAGCCTCGGGACACCGCCACTGTCGTGCACGCCGCAGCGAGGAGGACCACGACTAGGACGCAGACACCATGCAGGGGAAGGGATCTACCTCGTTGTCAGCCACAACATGGACACCATCAGCACTGACAACCGCAGCTCTCAAGCCATCCCTAAAGGCGACAGTGATGGCAACGATGAACTCTAGGTCGACGGGATCCATCGGGTCGAGGGGCAGAGCACCGCCTTAAGCCACGCTGGAGAGGAGAGTGACGGGGGTGGGGGTTCGAGTCTCAGGTGAGATCGATGGGCAATAGCAGGAGCAGGTAATTTCGAGCCAACTTTGATGAGCAATTTAGTAAAATAGAGTTTCACAATCTATGAATGGCCAAAGAAAATCAACTTGTTGGGTTATAACAATCTAGAATATGGATTGCTATAATCTATGATAAAAAAAAACTAATGTTTGTTTAAACTTGGAATCGTAGAAGCAATAATCTACTATTCCAAGCTAAAACAAAGAGGGCCTAATGCTAGCTACAGAGACATAGGATTGCATGCATGTAGCCATCCCAAAACGTTGCAAGCAGCAGCAACCATGCCTTGTCCATGCGCGCAATCGTGTCAAGAGATCTGCCACGACTCTGAAGTCTGGACGGCAGATGTTTCCATGTTGGTGACCGATGCACCCGACAGGTTTGTCTAACTAGTTGGCCATATATAACTAGTTATTTATCTAGTTAACGCTTTTCTTTTCTATAATTAACTTTCTCTTTTTGGTAATTTCTTTTTTCAAACAATCCCGTTTCAGAACAACGTTGAATTCAACATTTAAAAAAAAAATGGTATTTCATCATTTTCTGTTTGTTCTTTTTTTAAAAAAAATTTGTTGGTTTAACGTTTTGGTCTCCTTAGTTTACAATCAACATTTTTTTTAAACATTGATTTAACAATTTGCTCGGCAGTCAAGGGCAGACAGGAGGCGATTAGAGAGAGGGAGCGACGATGGGAACGGGGTGGGTGGAATGTGGAAAAGGTTGTCTCCGATGAGCTCAATCAGGCAGAGGCGGTGTGGGTGGGTGCCGGTGATCCAAGATTTCAATCATGAGGGTACGAAGTTAAGCATGCAATTCACCAAATTCAAATGATATAATCCAACTATCGAATGATGAAAAAATAAGTTAAGGTGATATAGATAGAGGTAAGTTATATGTTTCCATTACAACTGACGCCACACAATATCTAATAGAAAATTAAAGCTTCACAAGGCGATCTATCATTACTTGAAACTGTTTGATGACATCATCACTAGCACGTTGAAAAAAGTCACGCTCAATGAACATGACCAAACAATCATTTAAGTATTGATCATTCATTGTATTTTCTAGATTGGTTTTACATAGTCCGTTGTTGAAAATACTCTCTCAACACTTACAGTAGCCACTGGAAGGATCATGACCAATTTCAACAACAAATAGACAAGTTTAAAGCGATTGTGCTTATTTGTCCCAACTAGTTCGATAGCAAGTTCATTGAGATTTTTCACTTCTCGAAACCTATCACCACATTGCATATCAACAATAAACATATTAAATTGCAAAGAAAGACCACATCCGAACTTGAGAAATCATGTGGAAGACGATCAACATCATAAACTTGTTTCTTATATCTCATGTGTTTCCTCCTCACGAGCATTCTCAGATCTTGCCTCTATACCATTGTCCGTGTTCTCTAAGTTGGTTGACTCGGTGTTGATGAAGAGTTTTTTTTTTTGGTGCTTTCTGAGCATGAGCACTGCATAAAGAGGCTCGATCGTTCTTCCTCTGCATGCTTGTTCTACAATAGTACAATTTAACATTTATTGAGTTATTTACGAATGATTTTTTTTCACCCAAACCAAAAAAGTCACTGATTTAACAAGATCAATATGAAAACTTCACAGAGTTGGAACTAAATTGATTGAACAAAATCAAGGATCAATTTTACCTTTTCTAAGTGGCTCCCGTCTCTTGCTGCCGATTCGGCGTGGAGGGCGCCCGCCGGTGTGCCAGTGTGGAGAGCTCGGGGACGGGGACTGGTCTGCAGGACAGAGCAGGAGGGGCTGATCAGGGAGGAGGGAGCACCGAGCTGCCAGCCAGCAGGGATGTGGCAGCGCGCGCTGTCGGCCATCGCGCAAGGGTCGACCGCGGAGGGGCAATCGCTGCGTGACGAGGATTAGCCCTTACGAAGTGTAGAGCAGGAGAGGGGATCGGCCGATCAAGATCGATCGTCGATGTCTTTCGATGCGTATATGCGGGCCACCTAATAGATGTTAACTACGCCAGTTATGTGGTTAATACTAACCGTGTAGTTTCCCCCAGTTGACCCTTGACGGGCCGGACGGAAACTAGCATGCTGCCTAGCTAGAATTAATCATCTCCCGGTCTTCCGGCTGGGCAGTGCCGGTCTCTGGAGCGCATGCACGTAGATGCCCTAACGGTGCCGGATGGGCTCACGGTGCTATCTAATCGGGCGTGCTCTCTCTTCATAGAGACCATGCAGTGATGCAGGTAAATCTCACACCCTCTTTGATGGCCATGGTCATTTGATTGATGACATCAATGAACATGTACAGAGTATAACGTATTGTTACTCCCTACAAATCACTGTACAGTGGTATGCTTCTGCGTTACATGCATGATGTATGCGTATGCGGATATGCCGATAAGCGAATTTCCAACTTAACCTATACAACCTATCGCTACGCATCTAACGTTCATCTGCAAACAGTACAGTAGTTCCTAACAAACACTAATTTCTCCCAGCTCGTGCCGCAGGCCCCCGCGCCGCCTGTGCCACACAAGGGCCCATCCCGTCGTTTTCTCCCGCCACGCACGCATGTTGCGTACGGCTTGCCAAAGTGGCGGCAGCAGGACCGTTGCGGGCCCTGCGGCAACAATTCAACAATTCGGAACGGGGCGGCTGTGCCTGTGCTTAATTGCGTCCCTCCCCCGTGCACCGCGCCCGCCCGCCCGCACCGAAGCTTCTCCACCCAGGAAGCCCGGTGCGAAGGCCACCGCGCGCGACGTCTTCCTCGCCCGCGCCCGCCCACACCACGCAAATCCAATAAACGCCTCGGCGCGCGCGCGCGCTATAATTCTATAAATACGGCGCTTCGGCGGACGTGCCTTGTTGCACAGTTGGCCGGCCGGTTGGCCCATGCACATGGCGGTAGCAGGAGCCCGAGCCACCCCAGCAGCAGCGCCCTTCGCCCTCTCGCACGCTGATCTCTTATCGTTCCCGATGGCGTGTCATCACCCTTGCGGAGGCGGCGGCTCCGCCTCCGCCTACCACGGCGCTGGCCCCGCGGCAGTTTTCCCACCGACCCCCTTCGATGCGGCAGGACCCGGGGCTCTGCTGCAGCACGAGTGGCTAGACGTCTTCGAGTACCTGTCGGATGAAGGCGTGCCGGCTGCTGTGCCTGGCACGTTCGGGACGCCGCCGCCGCCGCCGTCGCGGATTCCGGTCGAGGCGCCGGTCGTGGCGGATGCCGCAGGATACTGTCGTGCTAGGTGAGTATCGTACATGTCCAGTACGTGGTACTAGTCCGGCTACTTTGTACACGGATCGGTTGAGTCGCATGCGCCACGCCGTCGCCACGTACGTGTTCGTTCTGACCAATTGGTTCGTGGGCCTGAACATTTCCAGGGGTGCGGCGGCCGTAGTGGCGGGGGAGGGGGCCAGGAGGACGGACAGGATCGCGTTCCGGACGAGGTCGGAGGAGGAGATACTCGACGACGGCTACATGTGGAGGAAGTACGGCAAGAAGTACGTCAAGAACAGCCCTAACCCGAGGTGAATGTGTACTTCAGCAAGAGATGCTGATTCCTAGTAATAATTTGTACTTCAGTTCAAACGCGACAGTGGAGATCGAAGAATGATCAGAAACGCTTGCTTTTGCTTGTTTGCACGGGGCTGCCTTTACCTGCGTACAACGATGGGTTGGAACGGGCACCGTAGTGGACTGAGCCTTGAAATTAATCGATTGCAGGAACTATTACCGGTGCTCGACGGAGGGCTGCAACGTCAAGAAGAGGGTGGAGCGAGATAGGGACGACCCGAGCTACGTTGTGACCATGTACGAGGGGGTGCACAACCACGCGTGCCCCGGCACGGTCTACTACGCCTCCCAGGACGCCGCCTCTGGCCGCTTCTTTGTCGCCGGGATGCATCACCTGGGCTCTTGAAATTGAAGCACGATATTGTGGACAGTGCATGCATATGTCCAGGGGAGGGCTTGGTGCGTTGTTAGTTCCCCTGATTGCAAAATATAGATGGCCTCGTCTGAAAAATGAACTATGTATAGGCAGTTTTAGATGCTGACACGACGATCACTAACTTGGCAGTTTGTCTAGAAAATTAAGTGTACTTCAAATGGAATCTCTATAGCACCTTATGTGCATCTAGCATAATGGGGGCAACGGGTCAGTCCGGATTGGACGGAGCGAGAACGCATCTGATCCGAAACTCGAGACAGTAAATCCGATCCAACCCTGAAATGCTTATCGGGTGCAAAATTATCTCTAGTCCTGCCCTACTGGGGATCCAAGACTCGACAGCGGCGATGGCGATGACATGCGGCCGGGGCACAGCGACAACAGGCGGCTAGGGCGCGACGACAACGAGCGCGGTCGTGATGCGTGGCCCGACAATGGACTGGCAGCACCGCAACAGATTGGGTTGGCATGTGAGCTAGCTTCCTTGTTTCAGGAGCCATAGGGCACCCCGCGGGGCCAAACGTAGCCCTGGCCTCAAATCTTATTTAGGTCGAAGCCCCAGCCTAATAGCCCTGCGGAGCCATTTTGTAACAGCTCAAATGGCTTAAGCATGTCATTAAGCATCATAAACATCATTGGCATCATGTTTAATTGTTTTGGTGAATTATGAACATGCTTTTTCAATTAAACATAAATTGTGAAAATTGATGTTAATTGGTTCTTTGTTAAGCAACTCACAATATTGCTATACAACATAGAGCTAGAAATATTTTTAGAAATTAGTCCCTATCATGTGGAGAATATAAATGAATTTTCCTAAATTTTTGGGGATGGTTTTGAAGGCATAAAAATTACCACAAGTTAGAAAATGTTTCATGTTTGGAGAATTTTAGTTTGATTTTGGCTTAGGCATTATGAGTCAAACTAGTTTAAATGGGTTGCATATGAATTGTAGTTTCACACAAAATTTGTTCCATAATTTTTCGACCATGGGAAGATATTCTTTTGAATAGAAGAAGTGGAGATGATATTTTCTTTAATCGATCACTGTTCATCGGCCCCACATGTCATCCCTCTCTCTCTGCCTCTCACCTCCTCTCTCAGCCGAGCTGCTTCCAGGGGCGGCCGCCGATTTCCTTGACTGCCAGCCATGTCACCGGTCGAGTCGAGCACGGCACCGTGCTCCTTCCTGAGGTGCTGGCGTCATCTTTATCTCCTTCACCTCGGTCCCTCTCTGCTCCGTCTCTCACTCAGCCGCGCGCACAGAGCAGAGCAGAGTGCAGCACCACGCTGCCGCCCAAATCCGCCGTGCGTGAGCATGAATCCGTCGAGCCCGAGCTGCAAGAAGCAAGAGACAGAACCTAGGGAGCATCACTGACCGCCTCTCATGCGAATTCCACCTTTCTCCGGTCGAAATCACCGCGTGGGCGTCGTCTTCCTCGGCGCAGGCCAAGTGGCTCCGCCCCTCACCGTTGAAACCGCCGGTCCGAAGCTTCTCCGCACCGACCAATCATGTGGTGAGCTTCTCCTCGCTCACCTCTTCCTTTTGCGCGCGTCCGATTTCCTTTAGCCCGTTGCCAGCGCGCTCCTCCTCGCGAGACCCAGCGTCGTCGCCAATGGCCGCAAGCCGCTGGCCGTGCTCCGGTCGAGCCCAGCGGCCGATGAGCACGCCGTTGAGTCCACATGCTTGCGTAGATGCTGTAGGAGTGCTCGACCGGGTCGATTACGCCACCGTTTGGCCGCCGGCGTGCTTGACCGAGCCGCCGTCGTTGATTGCCGTTGTTAGCCGTCGATGGCCGCCCTCCGGTCATCGCCGCTGACAACACGTCCCTCAATCAAGTCCCCCGTGTCACACTGGTGCCACCGGTGCCCTCCGCTGACCGCGCCGTGCTGCCGTTCGCCGCTGGCGAGTTCGCCGTGCCGCCGGTACTGTGTCGCCCGCGCTCTCGTTCAATTTTGACTCGAGTCAAAACCCACCGGGCCCACTGTCGGTGACTATGGCTACCTCGGCATGGGTGCAAAAAGTTTTTGGCCCATTTAATATTCGGGTTTAATCGGTTAATGCGAAATTGAATTTTGGTTCAATGCATAATTCGACTGAAACTTGCAAAATACATAGAAAATTGTGTATAGCTCCAAAAATGATGAAACCAATTTTGTTAGGTTTATATGATCATTATCTATATGTTAAAAATACTGGGAGCTATGAAATGTGTATTTAAATTGCATGGGTTAATAAAATAGGTTTGAGTTTTATTAATCCATAATTAAATATTGGTAACTCCAAAATTGATGAAATTAATTTTGTAAATCTTGTTAATTGTTTCCCTGATCATTAAAAATAATCACCCTCATGTTAGACATGATTAAATTCCTATTTAGGGTTAAGCTTTGTGTTAAGCCTAATTAATCCAGGAAAATGAGTAGATGCTTAACAGCAATCCAAATTAAGAAAATTTTGAGACGTTAAAACTCATGTCATGATGCATTGTATATCCACCTTGTCATGCACTGTGGGGCATCTGTCATTGCACGTCATTCATACTCATCATTGCATGTGTTCTTCAGTAGTGAACGAAGAATCGGAGCGTGACACGAGTGTGATCGAGGGTGACACCGAGGCACACCACTTCTGCGAGTTCTGTTTGGGAAGTATCAGGCAAACCTCGGAGCAGCCAGGCAAGTATCTAAGCATACTGCACCCTTTGTTCAAATTAAATGGAGTCTAAAATTGATAAATTATGCTTTATATATGTTTGCATGTATTGAGTCCAGTGTCGGGCTGATATGGGTAGAACCTATGTTGATGTATCATCTCTACATTGACTTATTGATGAATCCTTATCCTTGTAGCCTTGATGATATAGTTGGTGTCTAGCTTTAAGTATTATTCGAAATGCTTAGCAATGCTTAGGTCCTCGGTAGAAGTCGAGCGACGGTGCTACCGTTGTTCACGAGCATAGGTCTCAATCACTGTTTATAGATACAAAGATGAGGTTGGGATGAATGTTTGAGATGTAAGATTGAGACGAGATGTGGGCGGTGTTAGGGGTATCTTCTGCCAGGAGGAGTCCTCTGGGTAGTTCGGGAGAGGAACTCGGATGTCATAGACCGCTTGCATCGTTTAAGGCCGTCCGTCGGTACAGTTGGCTCTAGCACTTACCGTACTCACCACATGCTGATCTAATGGTAAGGTAAGCCGATTATCTTATGCCGTGCCGACACTTGCCTTGCGGCTCTATGACGCGTAGGAGAAAAAGAAAAGGAGAAGCAAGGTGGCGGGGAGCCGGAGGTGTCCGGGACACGCTCGCGGTAACCCCAGTGCCATAGGGGCATTGCAAGTGGGTGGTTCCTGGTATGAGAAAGGTTGACTCGAGTACCCCCTTGTGTGTACTTTCGTGAGTAGCACAAGCCGAATGGTCCTCAAGTCGTGTGGGTAAAGTTGTACCCCCTGCAGGGTGTAAGAACAATTTGAATTGCCGCGCTCTCGGTCATGAGCATGCTATTGTTTTATTTGTATCGGTCATAGAGTTTACGAATGTGGGATAAGGTTATGGTGTGGTGGTTTGTCGATGAGGTACTATGGTTACTATACATACATGTTCAAGTTGTGTTTTGCAGGGTAGAAAGGTAGTTGTTTTTGGAGTTAAGTATAGATGCTCACACATATGTGTTTAGATTGCTTACCGCATATGTTTTACTTAACCTTGTGGCCTACTCTTGCTAACAGCTCAATGCAAAATCCTTGGAGTTGAGCTACGTATATATGCTCTATATGGATTAAGTCTTGCGAGTACCTTCGTACTCATGCCTGCGCTTTTAGGTTCTGCTGGTGAGGGTGATGCGGTGTTTGGCTACTTCGTGCCCGTCGATGCAGGTGGTGGGCAAGAGTAGTGCATCCTACTCTGGTAAGGCGTAGCTTTTGAGGTGGAGCCTAAGGGCATATGGTTCCACTCTTCTTTTGCTGTTGTTAAGGTTTTATTTTTCGCTGCGTAGTTCATCTTTGTGCAAACTGTTGCAAATGGTTGCGTGCTTAAGAACTTGTAATATAACTTTAAATATTCGCTATTTCTTAAGCTATGTTGTGATATGCATGTTGGAAAGGCATGTGTTCCGATCTTGGACATAAAATATGTGCCAGGACTACCAGAATAGTATTCTGGTTAATCACTGAGGTTGTGATTATGAATAATGATCATCCTAATGATTAATTAGAATACTGTTTGGACGGTTTCTCACACGTTTTTCTACCCAAACTAGTCCCTGTCATATCTGAAACCCACGGAGACGTGACCCGACAGGATAAACTGCCATCCTAATCTAGCACAAATCAAACATTATCTCATTATCACATTGCTACATAGTATTTGCCAAGGCGACGAGGCATCCAATAGTATCATGTTCCAATGAAAAGGCCTATAGATTCGAGCATCAAATACATTAAAGTTATTCAACTTTAAGCATTACTAAATAGCAATCAAAAGTTTGTCGCACAAATATTGCCGCTCATCTCCTCTTTCGTTCTGTGTTAACTTCCTTCCCTATCTCTAGTTGCCACCGCCACCAGATTCACCCTTAGGTGCCTATGGTAGAACTCGTTATTTTTGGCCTTTTCGCACAGTCTTAGATAAGGGTGACAACAGATAAGATTGGGCTAATAGAGCGAGAACAAACCTGATCTGACCTTAAAAGTCAAACCAGGTGCTGCAAAATCACCTCTGGCTCCGACAGGGACCCGAGACCTGTTCGACTATCACATCGCCTCGATGCCCCCATCGCTGTTACGACTCATCTTCTTGGTCCCTCCTCCTCCCCATTCCTTATTCTCCCTAAAGGTTCAAACCCTAGCCTCTCTTTCCCGTACGACCTGATTGTCTTGTGAGGTAGTTTCTAGATATAAACCTAGATCTAATATCAACAGACCCCAATCTGACTTAACCCACTATAATATTCTTAGTCCGAGATGCCTATGGACGGACACTAATGTTCTCGTTCGAGAACACGACGTCTATCAGAGTAAGAGTGTTAAAGCAAGTTGAGAAACTCGTGTGATTTCTTCAAAGTTTTTACTCCTGTTATGTATAATAAATACGTGATACAAACTTTGCGATTCTAGCGCATCTTGGGATTGGAAATCTGGAATGCTCTGTAAAAGAGAACGCAGTAGCGATCTGCTGAATCCATCTCTGCGTATAGGCTGTCGAATCAGAATCTATGCTCTTCGCGAAAAAAAAATTAAAAAAATCAGAATTTATGGTCCGTTTCCTTCCTCGTCCACGTCAGCGACCAGTCCGTTTCCGGTGCTTGGCGTTTGAAGAGTCGGAATCCGTAGACCAAAATGCCGGATGGAAGCGACCACAAGCACCGGCTATTTGCTCGGAATCTTTTATTTATCCCCTCTTCCGCCGAAGAAGCAGATTGGAACACACAAACACCCACCCATCTTGCTTCCATTCGAAGGCGCAAGATCCCGGGATGATTCCATTCGCCTCCCAGTCTCCCCATCCAATCTCGATACGGTCCCGTAGGCGGTTGGGATCGAGACGGGTTCCAGGTACGATCTGCTTTCGTAATTCCCTGCTCCCTTCTCCGGTTTAAAGTTCCGTTGAATCGTGTTCTTGCTATAATTCATGAATTATAACCGATTGATTAGATCTTGGTTTTGCTCGGAGGTCGCCAAATTTTGCGGTAGATCTTGAGCCAGATCGCGGATACAGGGATTCACAGATAGCCACCGAGTTGTCGATAGTTGATATATTTTTTTAAAATCGATCATGGTCTGTGAATTGCTATCATCAATCTGGGGTTAGCTGGATGGATATGGTTTTGGTTTATTTGGTATTTGCGGTAGATCGGAGAGGATCTAAGCAGATATCTTCTAGTGCTGCTTCAGTTTCAAAGCTAGAGAAGCTGAGAGGGTGCCAAATTGTTTTCACTGGAAAGCGTGCACTACTTAGTGCTTAGGACGAAAGTTTGTTTTGCATGTGTTCATCCTGCGTGCACTACTCATGTGCTTTAACCATTTTTGGTGTGTGATAGTTCTAGTATTCAGATGTTTACATGCATGTTTTGGCTACTTATGGTTACACGCTCCCAAATTTCAGAATTTGATTTGGTGCATATATATCTCAAGCTCGGCGCTTGCCATATAGAAGATCTTTAGTTAGTTGTATCAATACAAAAGGCGCCATGCTCAAGGAGTTTCCAAGGCGTGATGTTTCAATTTGTTGCCACGCTATTTAGGTCAAACTAAAAAAGGTTGCATAGTTTTGATATGGTGTGTGTGTGGACAGGAAACTGAAGTTGGAGGCCTTACTTGTCGTTCCCTGGCGTAATTTTCTCAAGAGACACATCATTTCTCCAATAAGGAAAAAGGCATTTTCAGTCATTATTGTTCCCCTTAACATCCACAGGCTTTGCATGCTCCCTTCTCTGTTCCTTTTTTCGTTTAAAAAAAGGCATACAAGTTTAGCTATCAATTCGTAACATAGGGTATCCCCATTTTCATAGCAGACTATACTTAGCAAGAAGAACAGTGTTCTATCTGTGAACCCACATAAAGATCATTATTTCACTTAGTAGCTTCATCTTCCAGACGCCCGCATTTTAATTGTCTCCTCTTTTTAACAAGGGCATGATCTGCAGATATAGCTATGAGGATACCACAATGTTCCTATCTCCATATCACCTCATCAAGGCCATTCTTCAAAGTAGGCTGCAGCAGTAGATCAATTTCTTTTTTCTTTTTTCAAGTTGGCATTGGTAATGAACTGAATATTACTGTCATATCCTGTCAATTATTGTTTTTTTTCTGAACTAGGTCAGAGTTCAGCCTAAGGGAATCTCAAGTTCTCAACCCCAGTGATCATCCAAGGACCTAGTAATATCCCCATTGCCTATTTCCCTCCTGCTACCAAATTATATTGTTCTTCCATCAAATGCATCTAACTAGCACAGATAAGCATCAAAGATCTACATGGTCTGTAAGATAATGTGTCCTCATATACGGTTTCTAAACAATCTCTCTTAGTCCTTCCCAAATGTTGTAATCTTTGTACTCCTCTGCAATTTCCACAATCATTGACACAACAAGACTCCAACTAAGCTTGTGTAGATTTTAAATGTCATCTCGTCCTCTAGGAGTGCATGGTTACAGAAAGTTTCCACCTCACCAGTTGGTGGTGTAACTTGCAGCCATAGGCACAGCAAGTGCGGCTACTCATTAATTATCTCATGAATCAGACGGCATTGACACGACAGGTAGCTACATTCAAGTTCAGCCTGGCCGTGTTCACGTAGATGATATAGGCTGCTTTCTAGAAATAGCTGATTGGGCATAGCTATTGTTATTTCAGTTAAATATCTTCCTTTATAATTCTATTAGCTAACAAGCATGATTTTTTTCATATAACTAAGGAAAGAGGAGAAAATTGCATGGTTCCAAAGTTCAGGGCTTGCTGTTACTTAAAAATGCCTTGTAACTTAGAGAGATATTAAACACCAATTCCAGAGTTATCGTACGCACAAATTCAGACGCCCTGGCATGAACCCAGACAAGAAAAATTGTTGATAGTCCATTCCATGTCTGATGACAAGTTCAAACACTGTATTCTAAGTAAGGTTTTCTTTGAAAACAATGATCCATCTGTTATCTTGTGGATCATCAGCCACCATGTGATTTTTATTCTGATACCAATTATTAGTCCAAAACTTACCCATCAAATACCAGTGGTCCGTATCTGTGTGTGTACACTGTATGTCGATGATATGGGAATCGAGGGTTCCCGAGTCCCGAGGCCAGGACAGCGCAGTGCTACATGGCGCCCTCCCTTGGGGACCATCTCCCTGAGGGCCCGAGAAAAGACAGATCCGGGAGGGGGTGCTCGGGGCCAAGAACAGTTGGTCCCCGGGTACCCAGAGTTCCCCGAGAACCCGAGAAAAACCAGTTCCGAGAGGAGGTGCTCAGGACCAAGAACAGTTGTTCCCCGAGTACCCAGAGTTCCCCGAAGACTCGAGAAGAGCCAGATCCGGGAGGGGGTGCTCGGGGCCAAGAACAGCTGGTTCCTAAGTACCCAGAGTTCCCCGAGGACCCGAGAAAGGCCAGGCCTGGGAGGGGGTGCTCGGGGCCAAGAACAGTTGGTCCCCGAGTACCCAGAGTTCCCTGAGGATCCGAGAAGCCCCTTGCCGGTGGACCCCGCAAGGGCTCCACGATGAGGTGTCAATTGGTGGGAGGCCCGATGCTGCATTTAATGGGGAGCGTGGACGGTCACATCCAACCACTCTCCCCCACGCCTGCTGTACTGATTACGCCAGCCCCTGCCGCCTCCTGGCAGGAAGGCGTGGGCACAATTAATACGGCGGGTCTCATCGCATGTCCCCTCGTGGGGTCTATAAAGGAGGATGGCTTGAAGATATCTTCGATGGGCTCGAGGCTTATCGCCCATCGCCCCGTTGCCTCAGATTGTGTCAGACCGACTCAGTGGCTGGCCGGTGGGCCCCCCTGCGCCTGCTAAAGTTGGGGCATAAAGACCGACGGGACCGTCCGAGGGGCGCATTTTCAACCCTCTGTAACATCAACTGTAGACCCATAATGGTTGTTTTCTATCTATTGTTTACGGGAACTTGTGCTTCCGTTCTGGGCACTCCCTGGAGGGCCTCCCCCGTAGATAAAAGGGGGGAGCACTTTGTAGAGGAACAGAGGATAACACAGCCGGTAGAATAGCAGAAGATCAAGATAGAAGGATAGGGTCTAAATCCTTGTAACACAGAGATTCAGAGAAAGGCATTCCAAGAGTATTAATAACATACTAGACACACAGGAGTATGGTATTACGCCTCTGTGCAGCCTGAACCTGTCTAAATCCTTGGTGCATTTACTCCTACTAGCCGACGATCATTCGTCCCGCCTAAGTCCCACACACACGCATTAACCCCACGTACGAGGTAGATCCAGGACCAGCCCCCCGGCCGAATCTCAAAGAGGGTCCCTCAGAATCCCCGCTTACGGTGTTCATCCACCGACACTGTACAATGAACATCTAACACCTAATGGATTTCCATTCAGATCCAGGGTATTTTACCATGCAAACTTTTAGCCTTGTGCTCTCACAACTTCATAGATCAAGGATCCCCTGGCATTCTGAGTTTTGATTTTTTAGTCAGTTTGTTTTGTAATTTGAATTGCTTTTACCATATGAACTCAATTATTCAAAAGAGGCTGTCAGTGCATGCAGATTGAGATAGCATGTGTTCTACAAGTATGATAACATACGGTCGTTCGTATACTGCTGTTTTATAACGGTTTTGAGTTTGTTTTGAATGTTTAGGGCTTAGGGGCCTGAGCTTTGTTTTAGATATTTGTAATTCAGGGGATGGGGCAGAGGGTTGATAATTGATTCATAGCGAAAGGAGATAGGAATAAGACTAGAGAGATGTTCATGATTGCTTGTTAAGAATGGAAATAAGGGACACATGGGAACGAGATCCTTCCTATCAATCAGTTATTATGAGGCATTTTTTTGGTGCTAACAGAACTGGGCTTTTCACCTTGCTACACTTTCATTAATGTATGTCTGTAATATTCTTGTATGGATTAATCACTGAATGACATGATTATTTTCTCGGTCAGTCACTGCAGATTTATATAGACGAGTAAATATATATCTTCCATTATGAATTCAGGTTTGAAGTAAGTCAAATTGTTGAACAGTTTGCGACTCTATGTGGTTTTGTCATATATCTGTAGGTTTTGATATATGCATAACAAACAGAAAGGAACAGAAGCACATCGAAAACATTAAGTATCTGACTTCATGCTTATTCAGGGCATTCATTTGAGCAGTTTACTGACAGAACATGATTCCATCAAGACCAGGAACAGTTAGTCGCAGAAACAGTAAGTTACAAGGAATCATATGAGTTATGACATGCCATATCAGTTTTTCCCCAAGGGTGCTTCTTTTAGCTAAGTTGTCTGTTATTGTGCTGATTTCTCTCTGGAGATAGGAGAATAACAGTCGGGAACTGCCTATAAATTTGATCAGCTTCAGTCAGGATTGTCTATAGACTCCAAGACTGCACTCAGTTTCAGATGTGTCATGTTCCACTGATGCAGTTAGCTGTTGGAAGTCTGTGGGCATCTATTAAGTACATTGAAGGGCAAGATTCTAAGCAATTCCAGGGTTTCAAGTTACTGTAGGTACTATTTATGTGGTTCTTGTGTATGGGTAGGTACATATATATGGATATGCATACGTATATGGATATATACACATATGTACATGTATACATATATATACTTTTATGTATGTATTCATATACATATGTGTATGTATGTGTACGAATACATATTCTTTTGTGAAATTCTAGGAAATAGCAAAAGTAATAATAGTTATATTGATAAATCGGTTGAAATAATCTAAAATGCATAGGAAAATATCTATAACTTAAAAAATATATGAAACAAATTTAGTTAGGTTCGTATTATTGTCGTCTACATGTTAAAATTATGCGCATGCATGAAAGTATCACTGTTTTTCTCATAATTAAATGAATATATTAAAAAAATATTGAGATGTTCAGAATTGGTGAATCTAATTTTTTATTTTTATTTTATCATGCTCTGTCCAACAAAAAACGAGCGAGGTATAGGCGTGCTAACCCGCCTAGTATATATTGTGCACTCCACTCTGAAATTTGAATCCGCGTGCGCGCTTGATAGCAGGTAGTAGAGCTTGGCCTCTCCTTGGCATGATGAGGAGGCATATTTAGCAGTAACCTGGATTCGGAGGCAGAGAGCTGGAGACTGTAAGCTTCAAGATAACACTAGCTGTGAGTTGCTCTAACTGTTGTTTCGATGATATGGGATTGGGGTAATTTGCTTATGGGATTTGTTTGCTATACCTCGTAATTTCATTCCTCTTACGAATAAAAACTCATTTGTATCTACTCGGTCTATTACTTATCGGGCTGGCTTGATCCAACTTCCCTCGTAAGGCCGTGTGGCCCGGTTCAACGGCGCATTAGGATTAACTAATCCTAGCCGCAGCCGCCACTAGTGCGCGTGTGTGGTGGGCCGCCGCGCTCGGTGCAGTGACCTTCCGCGAGGTGGCGTGCTGGCCGGGGTGGCCGCATGCGGCGACAGGCAGCCGGCCTGGTGGGCGGCAGCACGCAGCAGGGGCGCGACCAGCAGATCCGGCACGCAGCGCATATAGGCAGGTGACGGCGCAGCCGACGGCGTACGGTGCCCGGGGGCGACCGGCAGCAACGCGCCACGCGGCTGCTGGCCTACATGGGCTCCCGGCCCTCCGTTAAGCGGTGGAAGGCAGCAGGCCTGACGGGCTTCGGCCAGCGACTCCCCCCGTCCTTTACATCCGCGGGTGGCGGTGGCCCGGATCTGCATTCAACATGCTGCACGTTTCTTTGCTTGCTCCATGGCATGGCGTGCTCCTGCAATCCTGCATGCGCCGTGCATATAGATGCATCAGCCCTGGCATGCATCAGCCCTGGTGCATGCCAGTCCGAAGTCTGCATGCACATATAGCGCACGACAGCCTGGTGACGTGGAGCACGGCGCGTTGCAGATCGAAGCCGTGTGCGGGTAGATCGGCATGTCCGTCGGGGCTCTGTGGTCATTTGGTCTAGGCCGCGGCTCCTTGGCGTGAGACGCAGTGCGCCAAGTCACGCATCCCACGAGAGGTGCAGTTGCGCGGGGCCGAGAAGGGCTCTCGGCGACGGCTCCCAGCTGTGCGGCGTCAATTACATTCAAATTATCATATAGCAAACTGTTCTATTCCATAAAATGATCGATTTGTTCAGTATACACATACCGTAGGGTCATGTCAGTAGATCCTGTGGTGTAGGATGAATTCGATGGGTATAGTTTGGTTGCAAACGGATTCGTTCCACTAGTTTTGTCTTCGGTAGAGTTTGATACTGGTAACGTATTGAGAAATCGTTGCTATTAGGTGTAGTCTAATGATTTCTTGAGAGAACAATTGCAAATGATATATAATATAGAAGAAAAATTGATTATTCTTTATTCATCTGTTTTTTTACAAAAGTATGTTCTATCTTATATATAATATTAAAAACTCATAAAAAATATAACTGAATCTTTCAAATGATCGAAACAGGTTACATTCAATTACAAATTCCAGATTTTCTAACATGATAAAGGCGCGCCGCATCTCTGCAACCGTGTGGACTGTGGAGCAACACTTTGGATGCCGCCGGTGAGTGTGGGCCCGCAGAGGGCAACTCCTCTGTCCTCTACGCGATATCGGCCAATTTCGCTGGCGCCTCCTCCTCCGTCGCGCCTCTATCGTCACGGCAGACGAATAGCATGTAGAACCCGGCGAAGATGGTGGATCCGGCCATCACCCACACGACGACGGCGACGGGGAGCGGCAAGAGCGCCGCCACGCGGTGGGAGAACATCAGCGTCAGCACGGTCGAGAGGCTCCACACGGCGGCCTTGGCATGGGCTCTCCTGGGCGAACCGCGCGGCAGCGTCTCGAACACGCGGAGCGCGTAGAACAGAGACACGAGTATGAGGAAGGAGGCCAGGACGAACGCGACGGCCCAGGGATCGTGGCGCGAGTTGTAGATGGCAGCTGCGCAGTTGGCTCCGAGGATGATGAAGGCAAAGACAGGCGTCAGGGACGAGCCATGGCGATCACCCGAGGCGCTCGCTGGTTTGGTTCCATCACAAGGCTTGGTTGGTTGGCATGGTTTCAGTGGCTTAGTGAGGGATGTCTGAATGGTGAGCTTCTGAGCGGCTGCCATAGCTTGGTAGCTGAGTTCGGGAGAAGCAAAAGAAATCGCTCTCACCGAGGCGCGAGCTATATAGAGGACGGGAGGACGCCGGTTGCTTAGGTGCTAAGTTATGCTGCCAAGATGCACAAACACAAGATCGACCTTGTACTGAACTACTTATGCTTCTTCTTCACGCGTTCGCGCGGTTTCATGGAAATTCTTGGTCTCGCAATCAGTTGGACACGCCATTGACTGGGATGTTTGCAGCCCACTTCTTGACTCCTTCCTCGAAAGTGCATGTCACATTCCGTTCTATTTGCCATGACGCTGTCAAATATCGTAGCGCGTGGATAACTTAGCACAACCTTTCCATTCATGTGTTTTGATTCATGTAATTTTTCATTTTTCACTTCATCTTGTTCCCGTATTTTTCACCATTCCTATGTTTTGCATTCTTTCGTTTCAAATGAGGCTTTAATATGTTTCACATCATTAAATATAATTGGTTGATGGAAAAACTACTATGCTAGTACATTAATGGGAAAAGTAATCTAGATCGGTATATCCTGAATGGATGGAGTATTTTGTAGCCTTGTATTTTTAGAATTATAGGTTTCCCTTCGTTTTATTCCTGGAATAAAACGAAGTCATCTCGCGCCTCAACGTTTACTTCATTGTCGTTCACATGACCAACCAACTGGTTCATGGTATCAGATACAAAACCATCTCTCTCAGGCTCAATGCCACTCGCAACTGCAACTACTTACTCTGTCCTACTACCTCCTCCAGTATTGAGGTTGTCCATCAATGACCACCATGAAATCTGTGTTACCTGAGGTACTTCCGCAGCCTTCTCCTCCAATATCGCCAAGCAGCCATCCATCTCCTGTAAGCTTGTATCCTTGCACAGTAGCCGCCAATTCCTTAATGTCTACACCATCTGCAGTTTCAGTACTTGAATCTTCTTCCACTCTTTCCCCTGAAAACATATAGAGTCTCTCATTTTACATGTACACCACAAAACAACAGCTGTAGACATATTCAAAATGCTATTCTTCTTGTCACTCACCCACCATCAAGCCACCGACTCAAGTCAGCACCTAGATTTACATTAAAAATGTCTGAAATATCATTCCACATCAACTGTGCCACACAACACTCAAAAAACAAACGAATGATGATTTCATTTTCATCACAAAGCAGACAAGATTTGTTATTCACTTCTCTTAGCAAGATTATCTCTAGCGAGCAGTATATTACTGGTTAAGAACCATAAGAAAGCATGGGTCCTCGTTAATTTCTACATAGTAGGAACATGCACTGGTGTTACTCCTCTGAAACCGAAAAATAGAATATAAAGAATGGGCAGCATATTTGCCTGAAGACTCAAAGCTCCCGATGATAGCATCTTGCTCATCACTAAAAGAAATACTATCAGCTATACTAACCACCTCATACCATAAATTAATGACCGTTTCAGAAACAGTCTTCTGAACGTTAATTTCAAATCAACCCCGTCCCAAGCACCAGACACAGTTATTTGTGTTTCATTCACAATTTATATATATCCCAAAATTGTATGGCTAAACTGGTGGTTCCAAACCACTGGTCTCCCAGAACCTGAACTTTCCCATCTCCAGTTTTCCACCTAAATCCTATGTTAGCAGCTTGTGCTGCCCATAAAAAAATCCTTTCTAAAAAGGGCGAAGCTCCTAGCCTAGAACAACAAAAGATATCTGGTTCATTTATGTCATATTTAACATCTAGAATTTTCCTCCACAAACCCTTGTCAGAATTGTAATATCTAGCTACCCAAGATGTAAGCAAGCACATGTTAAGCATTATTCTCAGACTAGGAATTCCTAATTCTCCATATTCCTGTTTCTGATCAATCAATTGCCAGTTAGGCAAGTGATATTTGTGTTTATCTTCTTGGTAATCCCAGAAGAAATGTTCCATTTGTGTGTTGCTTGTAGCCTGGTTTTACTGGGCGAGACTTCTTAATGCAAAGACACGGAAGTTACTCTTGAGTGTTCTACAAGAGAATAGTGCGCCCACCTTAATTTGTTTATTTCAAGTAGAATAAACTACACAAAGTCAGGTCACCGTTGCAGAAAGACTTGGATATCTTCCTTCGTGTGGCACCTAACCACGTATGTTTAGTTGGAATGTCTCACAAAAACTAACGTGTCAGAGACCATTGTGATTCTGGGCTTTCAAATGCGTTAGCAGCAGGCTGCAAAAAGAACAAAAAGCAAGAGTAGCAGCGTAAGTGGGCAGGACATCTCTAAAATGCAGGCTCGGTTTCGAAACCAAGCACCTGCAGGCTGCAGTCCGTTACTAAAGTAGAGCCCAGGTGTTCGTCTTGTACTTCTCGCAAAGCTACTGACAAGACGACTTTTTTATTTTTATATTTTTTAATTAAAATTTAAATAAATAGATTCCCGGCGAAGATATTTGCAAAATTAGACGCTTGCAGCCCTGCAGCCCTCTGACGCCTGTCCTTAGACCATCTCCAACGGTTTCCCTTCAGGGGCTAGAATCCCTTTATGACGGGATTTTCGTTCCCTTCAGCGCTCCAACGGTTTCCCTTCACGGTTCCCGTCACGACGGGATTCCCAAGGTCATTCCCTTCAGGACGGGATTCTCTCTCCATTCCCTTCGCGATTCCCCTCGAGGGGAAGCTGTTGGAGATGAGAGAAAATAAAGGGAATGAGAACGGGGAAGAGAATCGGGAAGGGAACGAAATGAAGGGAATATGGTTGGAGATGGTCTTACAGCCCCTCAGGGGCATTTTTTTCCTTAAAAATGTTTTTTTTCTATTTTGTCCTCTAAAAATGTATTTTTTTAATTAAAGAAATAAAAAAGTAAGGGGTGTAAGGAAATTAAGAATTTAAATTTGGAGTAGGTTATGTAACAGTGGGAGAAAAAAATCAATAATTAGTAGTTGCAGTATTTTACGTCGGTATGAGGTGCGAACGAGGACAAACATAGTATTAAACACAGGGTGAAAATATTACAATACACTATAACCGCGACGACACGATGAGAAAACAAAGGTGGCATGTACGGTTCACACTAAGACCTACTTATTAGTGCGTCGATCCTAATCATAACATGCCTTAGGGAGGAAAAGTATGTCGGGTTACATTAGGTACTCTCTACTGCATGCATCTAGGATACTTTCCCTTTCAGAGGGCATCGGGACCTGCCGCCTTAGCACGGCGGGCTCTCTCCCGCTTCCTTTCCCTCTCAGCCTCTCGAGCCTGAGCCACGGTACGGTCGTATGCCGCCTTCCTCATGCGCTCTTCTTCCTCCCGTTTGAGGCGAAGTTCCTCTTGTTGTTGCTCGTACTCCCAACGTGCGTACGCTTCCCTTCTCCACCTCATGTTCATGTCGACCCACAGCTTCTGTGAGTCATTTTGCTTATTGTCAAGCCACTGAATAAAATCACAGAGCGGTGGAGGGGACTGAACAAATGGAATAAGATGAGCAGTTAGTAAAAGAGGGTGCGTAATCGGAAGAGATGAGGCGGATATCTGTTACCGTACCGGTCGATAACCAGTTATTGCATGGCGAGGCTTGTCATACTCGTAGTTGGTACACATGAAGAAGCGCAGCTCATAGGTGTATGAGATGTCATGCGACTCGCGGAGCTTACAAAGGTCACCACAGAAGCACATTGGTGGTTCGAGACCTTCAGGTATGGTAGTCCCCCAATGTTTCTTTGGTGGGCTCGATGGAGCTGAGGAAGATATTGCACTTGAGAGATATGAGAAATGAGCGATGCTTCACCGTAAGGAGGTTCGGCTATTTATAGTTGGGGGAGGCAGGAGCATTGGATTCGCTCTTGAAGAAAGGAGTGAGGGCATAGACGTAGCTGGTGGGAGGAGCATCGGATTCCATCTTGAAGAATGAGAAAGTTGTGTCATTGCCCATGGTCAGAGATTCCACGTTTATTGGTACCCGTGTTGTCATTTACTGATTGGAAAAAGCTGGGTAGTGTTGTCACATCTTGTTTAAAGCCTGCGGCAGGAGGCATGTGTTGTCAAGTCATGGTTAAAGTTTAGTGCTATGGTCACTTCTTTATTGAACGTGTTTGAATATGAAATGCATTTACGAAATGCTAAGTCGACCATACAAAGTAAACGTGTCTTAATGAATAGGTACATCACGAAGCGAATATGCATATGTTAGTTACATAAAATGTAAAATGCTACTCATGCCTCCCTCGTTGCCGTCGCCCGTGCGCCCCATCGTGGTCCCGATGCCACTGGTTAACCCTCACGTGATCCCTGGAGTAGGTGAGGGGGTCGGGTGGACCGACGTGTCTGGTAGGCCTAGTAGGGACCACCGGTGTCGAGGGCTCGTCCTGCGTGGGCTGTGTCCGAAGCGGTGCACTGGAAACCTGGGACCGCTGAAGGACGTCGTAGTCAGGTGTGCCCCCGAAGAAGTCACGGACGATGTCGTATGCGGTGTCGGGGCCAGCCTCATCCTCCTGACTAGGGTAGGAGGACTGTGAAGGCTCGGCAGGCATCCATGTGTACTGGCTGGAGAGGCCTATGAATAAATAATCACGTTAGATACGAACAATATGGTATTGAAAGTAGTAGTAAAAAATGTATAATTGTACCTACGTGGTACGACGGTGCAGTAGAAGAAAAGGCCACGCTGACGTGCCGTAGTACGTTGCGGGCGGGGTAGGGCGAGGGGCCGCCGAAGACGGACCGGCCTCGTCACCGAAGTAACCTGAGCACAATATTAACTTATTTTGCTGAAAGTATTAGAAACTAGGAATAAGGGTTCCCGGAGTACCTGAGTGTGGACGCACAGGGCTCGATCTACGAGGCTGCATCGAGACTTGTGCAGGCGGACCTAATGAATGTTTAATAATAATAAGTAAAGAATATTGTTCAACATTATTCAAAAGTATAATTCGTACCATATTGCTCCGACCCTCCATGACGTGGTAGAAGGGGTCGTGTGGGTGCCGACACTGAAGAACGTCGGTGCACGTCTGACGGCCGAGATGACTTGGCGTGGACACCACTCGACCTGGGAGGCGGCCTGCTACATCTGTGGTAGATCGGCAAGAGGTGAGCTTCAAGGCGCGCGTCGTCTTGTCGAAAACCTGTCTAATGAGGCTCGCAACATCCGACGTACTTAGGTGATGCCCTTGCCGGACGCGGTCCATGGCAGCAGCTGCACCCCTATTTACGTCATAAATGATATCTATCTGCGGATACGAACAAAAGTGAACAATTAAAGTATACGGTTATGTTCATTCAAAAAGTTACTTGCCTGCATATCGATGACCCTAACCGCAGCTCTCGCGCAAGGAAGGCCTAAGAGGTAGGAGACGTCCTGCAGGGTCGGGGTCATCTCTCCTCACGGGAGGTGGAATGTATGTGTCTCTGGCCTCTAACGGTCGACCAGTGCTGCTATCAGCGACCGATCGAAGTAGAAACGACGGGCCGCAACCTCGGGGTTCTCCGTCGATCGGGCCTCGACCAACCGGCAAAGCGGTAGGAGTCTGGCCGCTGCCAACCTATAAGTGTTGCAGTATATCAATAATATGTAACAACAACAGTGATATGACAATTTCGTATCAAATTTTCTAAGTACCTGTGGCTCTATCGCTCGTCTATCGTCAGCAGCTCTCCAGGCCCTCGTGGGCGAAACACTCCTAACTCCGTCTGGTGCTCGGCGGATAAGAAGTTGCGATGCTTCTTGTCCACGGCAGGGTCCAAAAGCTTGGGGGTCGAAGGGTGAGCCATCTCTGCATTTGAAAGACATGTACATTAATACATTGATAAATAAATACAACAACAATATACTTTGAATGCTAATTAACTATATGCAAAATTAACAAATATTAAAATGGTACAAAACTAGCTCAACACACATGAAGCTCACCTAGACAACAGGTGCATCACCGCCTACATTTTTGGGATAATATTTATAAGTGTGACCTACTTCATTGCACTGACTGCATCGCTTAATCCTAGGGCCAGCCTCGGATTCATCCATATCGTTGCGAATCCGACGGGTTTGTCTTCGGCCCGATGCGTTCTTCATCTTTCCCAAATCAGGCACATATATTCTTGCAGGCCCTGGGTTACTTGTAAAAGTGTCAACAATACCGTAACCATACAGCTCCTGGTTCCAGGTGTTCAATATTTGATCTTTCATGAAATATTGTGACACATATTGCCTGGGAAGCATATGGTGCTCCGCACACGTAGCTATGACGTGTGTACAAGGTTTGTGGAGTAATTGTGGCTTCTGATAACTACATATGCATGTCCCACTCCTTAGCACACACTCTTGAACATGCCGCTCACGTCTACCCCCCTCCGACCCTTATCCCGACACAGGACATTGAACCTGTGCTTTGCAGTGCCCTCTTGATTTGCGCGATGCATGTAGGCCTTCCTATTTGCCTTCTCCATATACTCACATAGCATCCGCCCGTAAAACATACAATTGTCTTCCATTACAACCTTAGCAGCTGCATACCGATCAATGAAGTACTTGCAGGTCCCATGCAAAATGCCTTCTACAATTCCAACTAGTGGTAGAGACCTCATTCCTCGCATGACCCAGTTATAAACCTCTGCAATGTTTGTAGTTATTACTTCATACCTGGCACCACCACTGTCGTACAACAGAGCCCATTTTTCATTCGGCTCGTTGCGTATCCACTGTGAGAAGCTCCAAATAGATGAGCCCGATCTCCTTACAATCTGTGGAGTATCGGTTGGGAGAGGACCGAGAGCTATTGGTTCGTCACCGTTAGGTGCAGCCACCGCAGTTTATTTTAGAGTCAGTTCATCAAGTCTTGCCCATAATGCATTGAACTTACGTTGCTGGTTCTGACTGCACAACTTCTTGAAGAGCTTCATTAACTCTTTGTTTTTAAACTGTCTGTAGAAGTTCGCACCCATATGGCGCATGCACCACCTGCTTTTGAGATCTGGCCACTGTACTGGTACACCCCGTCGCATGCTACCATTTTGCATATCCAGCAAAGCCTGCAACAATCCTGCATGTCTATCATGAATGAGACACACATCTGGTCGGTCAAGAACAATTGCATGCTTAACCCACTCTAGGAACCAATACTAGCTGTCACCGTTCTCACTCTCCACGAACGCAAACCCTAGTGGCAGGACTTGGTTGTTACAGTCGACCCCTATTGCAAACAAAATCTGCCCTTTGTACTTCCCAGTCAGGAATGTTCCATCTAGGCATATGATGGGTCGGTAATATCTAAATGCTTTGATAGTTGCAGCGAATGCAAAGAAAGCACGCTGCAACACTCTTTTTCCGTTGTACTCCACATCAGTAGAGGGGTAATGCTTGATATCATAGTAGCTGCCTGGATTTCTTGCACAAATTGTGGCTAATTGATGAGGTAGGTTGTGATACGAATCTTCATATGTATCGAACCTCATCTCAATAGCCTTTTGTTTCGCCATCCATGCCTTCGCATAGTTTATTGTGTACTGGAACCTTTGCTCAATAGCACGGATTATTGATCGTGGCTCATACCTTAGGTTGTCCACAATCTCTCCGTACATAACATTTGCAATGAAAGCAGAAGACAGGTTCCGGTGGGCGAACTCTATTTCCTCAATGTGACAATTATGTTCCTTAACTATTGAGCATTGCCAGTAGTCTGCCCATTTCCCTCTGAATGCGTGTACCCGCCAAGGGCACTGAGGCACCAAGCACTTCACATCATACTCTCTTTTACTTGATTTAACAACCTTGAATTGCCTACGAAGAGACAACGACCAGAATTTCACTGCATCAATAACTGCCTCTTTTGTAGGGTACATAGCACCCTGTGACACCTCATTCTCATGGTACTGCCACGGTGTCTGGTCAGCCTCGCTAACCACTAACTTCGAAAATTCATGATCCCGCCACTCTGCAAGAACTGGAGCATTACCCTCCTCATCAGAAGAATCCCCATCGACAAGGCCTTCCTCCAACTCTTCATCCTCCAAATCCATATATTCAATGATGCTAGGGATGTGCTCTCCTTCATCAGCTACACCCATCGGTTGCAGCTCTGGAACGTCACCAACCTCCTCCCTGAACCCTACATTAGCCGCCTCTGACTCATCTTCCACTGCCTCACTTGGTCCTGTTACTGCTTTTGCAGAGTTCACCTCATTTTGATCTTTCAGGTACGCCTTAGCTAACAAAACAAGCGGCAGGCCACGTTCATAGCATATATCTACATACTGCCTCCAAGTTGATGTGGCTTCGATGGGAACAAGCTCACCAAAGTATTCATGACTAGCACGGCTCAGGACAGCTTTCAACTTCAGCTCATATTGCTACGGATCCAGTTAGAAAAACCGCATGAGCCATTTGCACACACCCACAATAGTCCTCTCATTAGCTTTACTAAGCCCATTCATGACATGACGAAATCCAGACAGATCTACACCGTTAGGACCGTACCTAATTTCACCTTCACCATAATATATCTGAAAAATTAATTTATCTGTCATCCCTGGAAACACCCGCAAACATAACCCATGTTAAGACAACAAACTATATTTCTAATTATCGGATAAAATAAATTTTAAATGCTACCCTAGGTTCGCAAATTATCATCTACTGTTGCCTCCTACGTCCGCAGGTACAAATAATATACTAAAAATAATATACTACAGATAACATACTAAAAATAATATACTAAAAATAATATACTACAGATAACATACTGAAAATAATATACTAAAAATAATATTCTATATTTAATTGCTATTGTACCATTTTCTAACTAAATTTGACAATTTTCTAAACCCTATGTCATAAATGTCTAAAATCTATGTCATATACTACTACTGCACTAATTAACAACAATAAAAAAGAAAAAAAGATTTACTCGAAATTTTACTTCAAATCTGTGGCCCAAATGCAGCAGGGCTTTGCCGATCTCTCTTCCTCCCCTCTCCTTTCCCCTCTTCTCCTCTCTCTTCTCAACTTTTCCTTTTTTCGGATTTTTATGGTTTTTTGTCAATTTTTGACCTTTTTATAGCAGCAGGGCGTAGGCGGGCGGTGCGGCGCGGCGGGCGAGGAGGAGCCCTTACCGCCCCCTGAGAGGGCGGTAAGGAGCTCTACCCGCCCCTCCTTAGGGGGCGGTAAGCCTCTGGGCCGGGCGGGAAGGCCTCACCCGCTCTCTGAGGGGGCGATTAGGACCCGTAACCGCTCTCTCAGAGGGCTGTTGGCGCCTAGTTTTACAAATACCTTCGCCGAAAATCTATTTATTTAAATTTTAACTAAAAAAATATAAAAAAAACTCCTGACAAGACTTCAAAATCATGAGGTAAGGACATGGACTTTGTTGGCCCACAATAATTCAGTACAGATCGCCGTTATGGGCCCCACAGCGTTCAAATTCAAACTGGACGCTCCTGGCCCTGGGTCCTGAACCACTTGGTGTGGACTGTAGACTGGAGGGACACCCCATGGTTTGTGTTTATCCTGAAACAATACCTTTTCTAGAACAAAGTGGACCAGCTTTCGATGAAGGGACGATGGGACCAATCAAAAGTTAAGACCTGTTTGGTTTAATGTCTATGCCTGTTCAATTAATTTTTGGGTCGTTAATTAGGAGCAAGTGCCTATTTGGATCGACGTCAATTTATCGATACGTACACGCCAGCTCATTTTTACGTCCACATCGGGTGAAAATGTAGGCGGAAGAATCCTCCACCAAAAAGTTAGTGCGCCCTCGATTTGGCGGGCCTAGCGCGGGTGACAATCAAATAAGTCTTTAACACGTAAGGATTTGGTAAACCTATCTGTTACTAGAGAGTTAAAGACAATCAGATACCTATGCCACTGTTATGGATATATACGCTAAAAATGATTAGATGTCTTTTAATAGACTTTATGCTTAAGTTAATTTCTTTCACAATGTTTTACCACAACTATCGCTATTTGTTGGTATGTAATTTATAGTCTCAGACTAAAACTTATAATAATGAATGACTTAGAAACTTTTATTTTCCTAAAAAAAGACAATCAGAGACCTTCCACCGTGTGCGCACGGCCGGATCACACGAAGGACGCGCGTATCGGCCGGCGGTCGTGTGGGTTCGGTTGAGTTTGTTGCTGCCATGAGCACAAATGCTCGTTGCCCAGCCGCCCAGGCAGGTGGGATTCTGTCGTGCTCGTGCCGAGCTCGGAAGAGGAAATGCCGTCCCAAATGCTCTCCGAGAATATGCCACCGTTGTTTCTTGAAGCTTGACAGACACGAGAAGGGCTGCAAGCTGCGGAAGTTTTTGTGTTGTGGCCTTGTGGGCAGTTTTTGTGTTGTGGCCTTGTTGGCGGTGGCACCTAGCCACCTACCACTCTCTGATGCTGGCCTTGGCAACCTCCGCCGAAAATGACACGGGCAACAACTGTGCGAGAGAGTTTGCATTTGACTTGATAAATCGTACTCCCAAAATGTCCAGTAACAGCATCCGATGTTTGCACGTCAGCATGTACAGTTGACATGCTCCGGCTAACCTGGCCATTATTCCACAAATGTACATCTGCGGCCGTGGTAAACCAGCACCTCGGGAAGCTGCTTGATTTATTTACACACTTTGATTGCTACATCCTGGTACCCGCAAGCCTGGCATCGATGTTTCCCAGTACACCAAACAGGTAGGAGTAAGGTCAACTACAGCAGCTATTATAAATTCATCTACTATCTTCTCTTCTATATTAAATTTATTTTTCTTTAACCATAGTAACAGTCATAGCAGTATTTTTTTTACATGTTTTTGTTGCAACAGCAATTGAATCGTACGATTAAAATTGATGAGCCTTTTTAAAAAGTTATTTGTCAAAAACAAATTTATTTTGTCCCGAGAGACTGTTGCATTACTAATTTGGTCATTCGTGTGATTGAGATGGCCAAAATTTGTTGGCATCAAATTTTTTTGAGAGCACATTTTTTTAAAACCTACATCTACGCAATCACAAATGTTGACTTGCAACGTACAAAACGGATATGGCTTATACTGCAATTTAGCTTGTAGGGGAAGTCACTCATCTTGTGTAACAGCCCAAATTCCTAAAACCAAGAAAATAAAAAAAAATCAAAAGAAATTAAAAAGAGCTTTACAAAATTAAATAAATCCCTATGTGTGTATGTGTGTTTTATAAATATATGCATATATGTGGATATATGTGTTATGTGTATAAATACATGTATGCATTGAGAGCTATTTTTCTATAAAAGAATATTTATAAATATATATGTGTATATATGTATATATATTTGATTGCTTGATTGTTTGTTTATTTTTTAAGCCAATATAGTATAAATATGTAGTATACATTGTATGTTTAAGAATACATGTGTATATACATAAGAGAAAATAGTTTTGAAATAGAAAAACTATTAGAATGAAAAAGGCCTAAACCCATCCCCTCTCCTCTCCTCTTTGCTCTATGATCCGGCCCAAGCCAGCCTAGCCCGCTCTTTCTCTTCTCTCCCTCTCTGCTTAGCTCAGCGTAACATAGCAGCAAGTAGCCGGCCACCATCGCATGCGCCACCATCGCCATGTCCGAACCAGAGGTCACCACCTAACAGCCAAACGGACTCGCCGGGACATTTTAGAAACTTAAGCCGCGCCAATTTTGCTAGAGCCCGAGCCAATCACGAGATGTGCACTTGAGTTCATCCTCTGGCCATACGAAGACTCAACATGATAGAGATAGAGGCGAGCAATGGATCAACAAGAGGAAGAATCTCATAGCTATGTGGAGCTTTTGCTCAAAAGATAGAGACTCGAGCGCGTTTGGGACCTCGGAATCGAGTTTGGATCGCCACTGTCACCTTTTTCAAATTCGAGTTGAATTAGAGATTAGGAGAGCCGCCCGCCTATAAATATGCGATCCTAGAGCCTCCCCAGATCATCCCAAAGCTTTTGCTCAACTCGTCGAGAAGAAATCGACACCTAGAGCCCTTCGCCGACGAGCTCTGAAGCTTCAAGTCATTGTGCGTCGTCGCTAGCCTCTCTCGAGCCTCTCCAACGTCAACATGTGCCCTAGGTGAGTTCACCTTGATGCCCTGATCCTTTTCCACCGCTCGCTGTCGAGATTAGTTCACCGGAGCACTATTTCGACGAGGTTCTGGCCGTGCACTGCCGCCTTCTGTTCGCCAGAGCTGAGAGCCAAAGCATCAGAGCCATCCGATCTCGAGCCAACGGCCAAGATTAGATTCCCTTATACCCCTTCGTGATCTAATCCGAGAGTGACACATGTGGCATCCATAATCCCAGTTAGCAGCCTTTGCTATGTCAGCGAGCCATATCAGTACTTTTGCTTACATGGCTTACATGTCAAGCCACCTCAGCCTGTAGTGACTAGTCAGCTTTTCTTTTCTTTTCAATTGTTTTGCCGACGTCATAAATAGTAAATATTACACAGTAAATAGTTTTCCAGTAGAAAAAATAATTTTGAATAATAATAATTAGTAAATTAATTTATGAAAATATTTAATAATGTTTTATAGGTATATTTAATTCTATTTAATAGTTTTAAATAGTTTTATAATTCAAATAATTGTTAGAAAATTCCAAAAAAAATTCTAGAAAATCATATATGGCTTTGGATAAAAAAATTCATAAAAACATAATTTAATATGTAGATAATCTTTCTAGTCCTATTTTAATCGTTAAAAATCATAACTTGTCAATCGTAGTTTCGTTTTGACCCGTTCTTTCATTAGATTGTCCAAAATATTGTAATAATTATCAAGTAGCTGATACGCATAATATAACAATCGTGGCATCTTAGTCGAACTTCATGTATAATTATTAAGGTTTAGAGTACAAAAGGTTTACAAATCATATTGTATATTACAGACTTTGCCTAATGACCAACAAAAACACACGAAAAGCAACGGCCCAAAGCCACAGACAACTAGGGTGCGAACGTAATGACTAACTCTACTCTTCATCCTCGCACTCACCACCAGCGATGTCGGCAACATTTCCCTCATCTGAATGACAGCAAGAGTGAGTACGGAAGGTACTCAGCAAGCCCTATACTACTTCAAATATTTGATAGATGTATAAAGGGTAATTCAAGGATAAAGCTTTATGGCTCAGTTTTAAGCGCAAAGCAGTTTATGTTGGGATTCAGTTATATTCTCTATTGTTAACTTTAAAATAATTTGAAACCAGGTAACCAATCATATTTGGGAGTTTTTAGGTCCTGGGAGGGGCTACACCTCTCTTCGCAGTGCATATCATCACATCTGGTGTACCTCTAGTACCACACAGATCCTGACAGATTGAGCCAGCAACCTCGTCACACGGACATCTAGTACACACACACTCACTTATCAAAACACACGCACCCAGAGTCTAATCTCGAGTGATCATTCTTTTGCATGTCCATGACCGTGGACATGTCTATTCAAATAGTTTTACACTCTCAGATATTGTACAATGTACCCATGCGATATGCTCAGCCTCCAACCATAGCTTACAGAGGAGCAAATTTCAGAGGTTCTATTAATTGGAGCGGTGTTTTGTCCGGCGCTCATTCCTATCATCACCGGACTATCCGGAGTTCATATTATCGACGGGACCCACCTGTCATATGTCTCTCGTTCGTTCGGCCACTCCCTTTTGACCTAACGCCCGAGCGCCTCCGCCTCCGCCGTCTCGCCGCCCCAGTGCTGCCCTTCTCCACACTTCTGCTCTGCCACCCGAGCACGGCGCCGGCCATCTCTACTTAGTAGCTGCCTGCCACCTCCTCTACTGCAGCCGCCGCACACCGTTTAGCCATCGTCGACCCGCAATACTCAGCGCCTCCACCGCTTGAGTTCTCACCACCGCCGCCGCTAGAGCTTGCCGCCAGCCACATGAGCTCATCTCAAGACTCCAGATCAACATCTTCTCGTGGTGAGCTCATATTCCATCACTTCTCCTAAATCCCTAAACCCTAGCTCGAATTTCCTCAAATTCACTCAAATTCATGCAAAAATCGAGCAAAATTGAGTCAAATTGCTTCAATTAAGGTCATATCCTATGCAATTGGACTTCAATTAGTGTCGCAATCTTGAATCCCTGGCATGTTCATCTAAATTCTCCACAAATTAGGGCTTAGAATTCAAATTTGGGCAAATTTCATTCAATTTTAAAACACCTGAAGCTCTCGCTCATCCATATTGCATCTTTTGATCTTCTAGATGGGTCGTGAGTGCCGCGACAAGGGCAAGGCCGTCGAGCAGCCTAAGAAGAAGAAAACAAAAGAGCAGAAGGAGTGGGATCGGGTGATTGCAGCCGTTGATGCTCCAGTTTCTCAGTGAGGGTTGCAGATCAGAGGCACAGATATGACTCCGTCGTGTCGATCCACCCGCACTCCTTAGGCAACCGGGTTGGCATCGACTCCGTCCGGCCAGGAGAGCTGGAAAAGGGCTCATCAGGAGCCTCAGGGAAAGTCTGAGTCAGAGCAGACAGATGAGCCACAGCCTCAGGGGGAGATCCGATTATTAGACGTGACCTCTTACAAGTCCCCTAGGACAAAGAAGCTCAGATTTGTGCCGATAGACGAGTGGTTTACCCCACAGAGGGATGAGGGGGTCAACCCCAGGTTCTGGACTATCCTCCATGAGAGCTTTCACTCTTCTTATCTCAGGAGGAGAGTCAGTCTGGGTGTGCACAAGAAGATTAACTGACATTATCTTGAGTTGGCAGTTGGTGGAGTTGATATGAGAGCTCACTTTGAGTCTATTCCTAGACTAGCTGAGTTGGTATCTGGAGTGAGCCAATATGTTGAGGATTGGGTGTCAGTGTTCTATACCACAGTCTAGATAGCACCCGAGAGGAACTTCATACAGTTTATGTTCCAGGGTTAGAGCTATAGACTCTACTGGAACAACATATTAGAGGCGTTGGGTCTTCAGGCGAGCTCTCGGTCGTTACATGAGTTTGTTCACCCTCACGCTCAACCACCCCACCGTCCTCTCGTTGGTGGAGTCTTCCCGACAAACAACGAGATCCAATCAATCTTCAGGCCGCTTTTGCTCCAGGATCACTGAGAGTGCTAGATATGCTGATTCTTGAGGCGATGACATTACATATGGCATTGAGACGTAGCCTTCTCCTGAGGATAGGATATGGAGAGGCGATGACCAGTTTGCAGCATTGGCTGATACTTTCCATCCTAACTCACCAGAGATTTGATGTGGTCAATTTGATCCGTTGTGAGATTGAGGATGTGATTGCTAAGGGGGATGACCATGGCTAGAAAGCAGCCATGCACATTTCATATCCCACATGATTGCACATTCGATCAGATTCCCCCAATTCATCTAGGCCTACGAGCAGTCGCCTACACACTATAATGTGTATGCTCCCACGACACCTTCAGACAGGCGATGAGGCCAGCGTGCGATGTTTCATGCTTAGGAGCGGATGCCACCTGATGTTAGAGAGAGAGCACCATCAGAGGATCAAGCCCTTGCAGCGGCCGAGGCAGCGCTCCCGCACGCATTTTACTTGAGTGACAACGACTCGGATTCTTCAGATCTTGAGTTCTTCCCATCAGTCACTAGGTCACATGATGCTGAGGCTGGAGGGTCTTCTCAGGCAGTCCCCACTTCTACAGTTCTTTCAACAACTAAGACAGTGACCTTCGTGCCCCCTGCTGCACCACCGTCCAAGTTTATTCTTATTCTTTAGCAGATACAATAGCAGCAGGCAGCCCAGGTAGACCAGCAGACCAAGCTACAGGCAGACATGCTTCGGCAGCAGGAGCAGGAGCTCATGATGATGCAGTCACTCCAGCAGCAGCAGTAGGCTACCTTAGCAGCTCTTCAAGCCGATAGAGAGAACAATGACTGCATGTTCATGTTTATCTCTGGATGTCTTGGGTATCTCTTTCAGGAATCAGGCCTATAGCTGCCAGTTGCTCCTCAGGCTCCAGCCCCAGCACCTAGTCCTCTCATAGGCAGTGTTAGTGGTCTTATGGAAACACCAGTGTCAGCATTCCCTTTGTCACCTCTCTTCAGCACTAGTGTGTTTTCTCAGCCTGCTGCGACTACTTTGAGGTCAGTTCTACCTTTGTTGTCTACTCCTATGACTGGCGCTCTTCGTTTTGAGGACTCTTCACAACTGACAGTCCCTTCTCAGCAGCCATCCGTTCAGACTCCTCCAGTTGTTCAGTCTGCCTTCAAGGAACTCGATGCAGCACTTCAGGAGATGGCTACTCAGGGTACTACTAATCCTACCAGCTTGGCCCCAGCTACAGTCTCAGAGGCACAGTCAGAGTTAGCTAAGCCTCCTCAGCCAGTCGTTGGCCCCGCAACTGTTGAACTATCGGATTCAGATACAGACTCAGGCTCATAGTTTGAGGTGCGACTGTCTCCAGCAGCGCTGACTTCCTCCTCTCCCCCACCTCCGGATGTTTAGGAATGTGCTCTTTTTGGTGCTTAGATGCCAAAGGGGGAGAGGGGGAGTATTTTGGAGAGAGGTAGATGTGTGACTAGTGAGCTTTCTAGTTCATAGACTTAGGGGGAGCTTGAGTAGTATAGGGTCATAGTGTTGGATCTTCATGGATTTTGATGTAATGACAAGCTATTTGATTCTTAATCGATGTGTTTCACTTGTCATCGTATTGTGTTTTCTTTCGTGCTCTATTTTAATTCTTATTTTACTAGTATGATAGGTTGTTCTAGTACTAAGCTTTCTCTTGCTTAATTGTTATATGTCGTTCAGTGCCTAGTATGATAGGATGTTCTTTATATTCATTTCCTTATTTCTATTTGTGTTTTCATCAATCACCAAAAAAGGGAAGATTGTAGCATCTAGGCCCCTAAGTAAGTGGTAAGTATTTTGGTGATTAATGATAATTGTATCATTGTGATTAATGCGTATGTTTTTAAGGGAATCAATTTTTTTAGTTCATAATGATTGAATGAGTTTTCTTGGTACCTCATGGAATTCTATTGGTTGATCAAAGGACATTTACCTCAAAATTAAGGATCTTCTAATTCTAAGTGTCACAAGGTGATGAATAACACTTAGAGTAGACATAGGTCTGTTTTTGTCTTTTGACCGTACTATAAAGGGGGCTAAGTGTTGTAGCTTGACCTAGTTGAGTCTAGACATAGTTAGATACATACTTGTGAAATTGTAGCACTAGGTAGCTCAAAGAAGTCCATGAGTGAGAAGTTACAACTCAAAGTCGATTGAATTGGACGGGTTCCAGAAAGTTTGTTCTCACCGGATTTTTCGGTGCGAGAAGGATTAAACTCATCGGACTATTTTTCCTCTCTGTGAAGATTTCAAATGATCTCACCGGATTGTCCAGTGATAGGAGGAATTTTGCACCAAAGCATTTAACAGAAGAGTCATTTTTCAAAGAATTTTGAAGTTACATGCATCGGATTGTCCGGTGATCTGAAGGATGCATACACCAGACTATTTAACAGAAGGACTATTTTTTTTGGAGAAAATCTGAGTTGAACTGACTGGATTGTCCAGTGACTTAAAGAAGTTATCACCGAATTATTTAACAGAAGCTTGGTGTTTTCGGAGGAAATGAATTATAAGGCACCTGTCGATGACACAGGAACCAGGGGTCCCCGAGTCCCGAGGCCAAAACAGCAGAGTGTCACGTGGCACCCTCTCGTGGGATCACCTACGCAAGGTACGAGAAGACTAAGTCCCGGGAGAGGGTGATCGGGGCCATGAACAGTGGTCCTCGAGTACCCAAGTTCCCCGATGACCCGAGAAGACCAAGTGCCGGGATGAGAGTGCTCGGGGCTACGAACAGTAGCCCCCGAGCACTCAACTCCCCCGATGATCAGAAAAGCCAAGTACCGGGAAGGGGGTGCTCGGGGCTGCGAGCAGTGGCCCCCGAGCACCTGAGTACCCCGAAGACCCAAGGGAAGTCAGTTCCGGGAGAGAGTGCTCGGGGCCATGAACAGTAGCCCCCGAGCACTCGGTTCCCCGAGGACTCGAACAGTCAGTTCCGGGAGAGAGTGCTCGGGGCCGTGAACAGTGGCCGCCGAGTACTCGGTTCCCCGAGGACCAAGAAAGGGTATATCCGGGAGAGAGTGCTCGGGGCTGTGAACAATAGCCCCTGAGCACTCGGTTCCTCGAGGGCCTAAGAAGTTCTTCGCCGGTGGCCCCCACAGAGGTCCAGCGGTGAGGTGTCAACTAGTGAAAGGCCCGATACTGCATTTAAGAGGGTGCGTGGCCTGTCACTTCCAACTGCTCCCCTCACGCTTTCTGTCAGTCCCTGCCACGGCCTGGCAGGGAGGCGTGGGGACATTTAATGCCCGGGTCCCATCACAGGACATCCGGCACGCCTAGGGATAACATCGCAAAGCCCATGGCGCCCCTCCTGCCGCCCTGCTGTGTCAGACTCGCTCTGACCGGGCGGGCACGCTGGGCTACTCGGTTGCTGCCCGGTGGGCCCTCCCCGCGGCGCCCATTGAAAAACGGCATGATGACCTACAAGATCGGACGGGGGCGCGTTTTCAACCCTCCCCGTCACCTCACGCAGCAGCCATGATGGTTGCTTTCCATTTATGGCTCCTTGAAACTCGCGCCCTCCCTTTCTGGGCACGCTACCGCCCCGGCGGGTACTTAAGGCGGGGCGGGCTCCCCGGAGAGGACAAGTTAGTTACAGCCAAGTTAGTGGAAGTACGACTTCAGGCCAGCTCGAGCCCACGACAAGCCGGACGAGCACCGAAGAACAAGGAGCCTGAAGCTCTAAACAAGACAAATATTCTTGTAACCCAGCAGAACCTCTGAGAGACATTCTCAGAGCATTTCTAGCATACACACAGAAGTAGAGTGTTACGCTCAGTGCGGCCCGAACCTATCTAAAAATCTCCTGAGCATTTGCTACTTTCTGCATCTGACCCTTCCATTCCACCTGTATCGCATTTACGCCCATTTATTTCACCCGCAAAACAGATTCAGAATCATCCCCCCGGCCGAATCTCAAAGGGGGTCCCTCCAGATCCCTGCTTGAGGAATTCACCCTCCGACAGCACCAGATGATCCGGTGATGAGATGGATATCACACCGAAGCATTTTGTGACTTGTATCACGGTGCAGAAGACTATAACTCATCGGATTGCCCGGTGCTACTGTGTGGACGAACACCGAAGCATTTTGCCACAGCTACTGACAACTGTCAGACCAGCGTGTGGAAAAAGTATACTCACCGGATTATCCGGTGTTAACAGAGGCGTGTGCACCAGACCATCCGGTGTCCACAGAAAAAGTGAATAGTTAGGCAATGGTTAGATTTGGACTTCTAGCCTATATATACCCCCTCACTTGGTTTCATTCGTCTCCTCTTGCAACCCAGAAGCATTCATACAAAGTGTGTATCATCTAGAGGCAAGGGAGAGCACTTGAGGTGATCTGTAAGTCCTTAATTGAAGATTAAGGATTCATTTAGTGCTTCAAGAGTAGCTAGTGTGCATATAGCTGCTATTTAGGCTTGATAGGGATCAAATGAAGCAGTTAGCTTGTTACTCTTGGTGTAACCAATACCTAGCCGGTCGTGGAGATTGGAGGTGTTCTCGGTGAGGTCTTGGAGGTCTTGTGGGAGCCCCGGGAAGCTCGAGTACTTGGTTTGATACCTGCCAATCCGGAGATGAAGAAGTTGTAATCACTAGTGAGCACTTGAGTCTTGGTGACTCAAGGGAAAGCAACATCCTTGTGTGGATGATCCAATGAGGACTAGTGGAGAGTGACAACTCTTTGATATCTCGGGAAAAACTCGGTGTCCACTTTCCCTACTCTTGTTACATTCCGCATTTTGCTTCTAACATTTCCTTCATGCAAGTTTCAATTCCGCACTTTACTTATGTTCTATATGCTTGCATGTTTGTGCTTATCATTCTAGCTTGCTAGGTCGTCTAGTTGCTTTTATTCATTCAAGGCTAAGGTTGCTCTTTGTTCTGAAAATCGGTAGTTGGTTTAGTTTTTTATTAGTGCCCAATTCACCCCCTCTCTAGGGCCATTAGATCCTTTCACTAGGATGATATGTATTCTGAATGATAATGTTTAAGGTATGACAATTTTTTTATATGAGTAACTACCATAAGTAGTTTGTAAAAGCGCAATACATAACACATGCAATAATAAGTCAGGTTTTAGTTGATCATGTAGATTATCTGAAAATATCAGTTCAATATGATCAAGGAAATAGGACTTACCTTCTTATAAGTTCTCCTCCAAGCCTTAGTCGTAATCAGGATCCTCCAGACTCATGATGCTTCCTACGCAGTACTCACAAAACTCCGGTGGTTCTGCAAACGCAACTACGATTAATCATGAATTATACTAGAGAAGAATCAAATAATACCAAATGGAAATCTAAAAGAGTCCTAATGGATACCACGATGTGATAGATAGGTAGATCTTGAATTTAGATAAATTTTGACGAAAGAATCATTGAAATCAGAGCCAGAACAGAGAAGTTATGACTCTTGGAAGATTTAATATAAAATTAAATCAAGAAAATTTGTAATTATACTATTCATGAGTGGGACCCACACGTACAGTACACGGTTAGGCCAAATGGGCTTGGGCTTGGGCCTAGATCGGGTCACACAATACTCGGCCCACTCAATCGGGCCGGTCAGTTTTAACATACTGTTGAAGCTGGGTCAGCCCATTGGGGCATGGCATTTGACAGCTGGGCCGGCCTTAATGGGCCATCGGTCTGTGGGCCGAGCTTCGGACGGTTCGGCCGGTCGTGTGGGTGAGGCTGAGCCCAACCATGCATGTCCGTGCATGTGGGTTCGCCAGTTGGGCGGAGCGGTGAAGGCAGGGAGCGGCAGCGAGCAAGGGCGGCAGAGCAGAACTAGAAAACTCATCGTCGATGCGGTAGGGCTACGGCTCGGGTTAAGGTATTGAAGCTAATAGTCTACGTGGGCATGGATCCATAATGGGGGTCGGTGAAGGCAAGCGACCACTGGAGCGGGTCCAGTTGACAGCTGAAGGCGGCCATAAGGGCAGCAGCTCGGATAATGGCGGAGGAGAGGAAGGAGAGCAGGATTCTGTCGGCTAAGGGTTCCTACAGGTGTGGCATGTCGCGGGGAGTCTATCTAAGGGGGTTCAGAGGCTAATAGCCTGGCCATATCCCGGTCAGTGGCGTGTGACCAAGGCACGGTGGTGCTTGGTCATCGCGGAGAGCCATGTCGACGATGGGCAAAAGGGAAAGTAACACGTGCATAACAAGGAGAAGGGTGAGGGAAAACTCACCGCATGTTTGTCTGGCCGGAAGGGTGCTGCAATAGTGGCTAGATGTGTGCCTCCTTCGGGTGGTGGTCAGAGACAGGGAAGAAAGCAGTGCGAGCTCTAATCCAGTGGGGAAGGCACGCTAATCCAGTCGGGGATGCCGTGCATGACTCTTCTCCTTGCTCCACACAACTTGGGCTCGGTCGATTCGTGCTTGAGTTCATCAGATTTTGGTTGTGACTGTGGGAATTTGGGCGATGGTGGCGAGATGGGGGGAAATAGGAAAATGGGGGGTGATGCTCTATTTATAGAGGGAGCAGTGAGGTGGTGCGGCGCTTGCATTGTGCTATCCTCGGCAATGATATTTCGCACAGCGTGATGGTGCCCACCCTTTTTCCTGCTGCATGGCAGTTCTGTGCGGGCTATGCACGCATGGGCGCATAAGTTGTTGCGTCGGAAGCTTTGGCGGCGGGAGAGAGAGCTGAGAAAGGGTGAGAGAGCGAGAGTGCGGATAAGTTGCCGGCACATTGAATGTGTTGGCCACGATGTCTTGGCAAGGACAGCATGACGCTGTCGCGCTGGACGAGGGAGACAGGTGCTCGCCCAACTCACGTGGCATGCTGAGAAGAATGTGGGCGGACCGTTGGATGGCTAACTTGTGGGATGGTGGTGCTTGCGCTCGTGCGTCCGCGCGATGGCCTACGCAGGAGTTGGCTGAGCTGGTTTGCTAGGCGTGTGTCACACCTGGCTATATAAAGGAACAAAACCAGATGTAAACCACATGTATGTCATGATCAAGTTTCATACGTGCAGTGACTTCATCAGTGTATCACACAGTGTCATTATTACAATGCTTAAATTAAACAAAATACAAAGACCTCAAAGTCTTTAACTAAAACACACAAGCAAAACACAGCGAAGCTTCTATCTTCCACAAGCAATCGACCGAGGGTCCGCTAGCCTAGCAATCTTCATCTTCATCGGCGAGGTAGTCTAGTTCTTCTTCATTGTCGGAGCAGCGTTTGATGTTCATTTTGGATGAAAATAGCAAGTGTGAAAAATAAATGACATGTAAGCTTAAATAAAGGAACAAGCTGTAATGAGTAAAATTTGCACAAATGCCAACTATGCTAACGAAGAGTTATAAAAACATCCTATTTAACTATGTGATTCATCACTAGACTTCCAACTTGAGAAATATCCCCATATATTTCTCAACTAACCAAAAAGCACTTCGGATTTCCGAACCATCCAACTTGATACCCTCCACATAACCAAGAGCCATCCAACCAAACCAACTAAACCAAACCAACTAAGCATGTGAGGATCTAAATTTCTCATGACCGTGAGCACGCCTGATATATCAGATTTTACACTCTATAGAGGTTGTTCAGCTTTCCCCATGAGTCGTGATTTCCTTATTGTCGTGCCGACCAAGCACTTAACACATGCCTATGGTGTGTTGCACGAAGATCACTACAAGACCGTTACAAAGTTTCATTCAGTATATGCACGTCCGCTAGGTTTCACCGTCGTCAAAGTGGTTTTCACACCACCCAGAAGCCCCCTTTTGCGCCTTGTAGTTTTCAGCAAGTTTTTACCCTTCTCTTCCACTACACATCTCATACCACTAACCAAATAGCTCTGGCCTTAGCCGTCTTCACACATCCACTCTTCCGTTTGGCACGCATAAAACTGGAATCCACTAATTAATAGGCCATGTCTATCCCATACTAGGTCTCGCGGTTGGTACGAAACTTCTTGGGTTGCCGCTCCACGAACCAGTCCTTACTTAGGTCACTTGAGTAAACACTAAATCAACTACATAACTATCATCATCAACATCACTATTTTGCTCAAGGCCTAAGGTCCCATGATGCTATGCCATTACCAGAATTCCCAACCCATAGTTGCATAGTTCATTAGTCATGCCATCAACCCATTCATACCCTTGTGCTGAATACACAGGATTTGCTTCTAACCAAACTGACACCAAGCAAGCAAGACCTCGACAAATACATGGGATTTTCAAGACCTCAACAAATACATGGGATTTTCTTCATTGCCGGCAGCGACTAACCCCAGATTTGGTTGTCCGCCATGCAAAGAGAAGGATCTGGGACCCGAGGACTTACCAGAGGCTTAGGGAGGACTATGGACCTGCTACTGCGGCCGAACACACTGACGATGGGGAACCTGGGAGCTCGACTGTCGGACCTGTGACAACCCAATCATCAGTCGTAGGGGACGATGCACCGGATGCCCATGTCACGTCCCAAAACATTAATCACATAATTAAGCATGCATAATCATCATGGCAATTGTTTCTACGTATTTATTTATTAAATTAAGTTTCAAACATGTTTCAAAAGTACTTAGGAGATGGTCTAGAGCTCTTTAGTAAAGCCCTAAATATTTTGGAGAAGAAGAAGAATAGAAAAGGGAAGAAAAAGAAAAGGACTATTTCCGCGGTCTGACTGGGATCCCTAGTGGTCTGATCGCTAGGGGCAGCCACATGGGCTTGCCACGTGGGCTTTCTGTGGTTCGATCGGGAGCTTTCGTGATCAAACCGCTAGAGCTCAGAGGCACGACTTAAGTGAGTCAATCACTCACTCTCTCTCTCTCTCTCCTCTCTTTTCTCTTTTCTCTCTCTCACTCCCTCTCCCTCACCCAAACCTTAGAGAAAGAAGGAGATGACGACCACAACGACCGAAGATCGACGGCGGGGACTTCCTCGAGCTTCCTGAAGGCTTCCCCATGTTCTTCCCCCTCTTCTTCATCACCAGAGACGCTTTTCCCCGTGCTTCTTCATCTCAAGCTTAGCAACCACCTCGAGGCTTAATCTACAAATCGGAGCTTCCCCAAGGTGAACCAATCCAATAGGAAGTTCCCCTACACTGAGGTAAACCTTCCCATGCCATTTTCCATCATTTTCTAGCTCTAGTCACTCATCATTTTGAATTGAACCAAGAAACCCAAGTTAAATCTAGATCTAGATCTCATCCATAGGGTTTCACGTGTTTGGACCGTGCATGTTGTCCGAACAATCATAGAAAATATTCCCCTAGTCTTGTGGAGTACTTTGGTACTCTTCGTAGTCGAAGGTTTCACCGGAGCCTTCGCTTGCGGCCTTGTAAAATGACGCCGGCAGAGTCTCGCGGTCTGACCACTGCTCTGGCCGGTCTGACTGCTGATAAGTTAGTTCAAAACCACAGCAAAACCCAATAGTCAGGTGTCAGACCACCATTAGGGACGGTCTGACCGCTAGCTGCTGATCTGATTATCATCGTATTGTCGGTCTGATTGTCAAGGCCCTAAACTCCCTGCATGCCACCGGTCTAACCGCCACTATATCGTCGGTCTGATCGCTAGTAGCTCCAAGCTTTATGCACTTAGGCTATCTTATCCGAAGTTCAAACCATTTTTAACCTAGATTGTTTAGCGTTCCTTTGCAAATGTTTTCAAAGCACGATACTTTATTATTGTTCGAGCATGCATCATATCACACTTTTCCATCATTCACTTGTTTATGCGATGCATTCTTGATTCGTTTAGAGAGTGTCACGCCAACGGTTAACCGAAATGCTTAGCGATTGGTAAGCGTCGGAGCAACAAGATAAGCATTTAAGCATACTCAACCCACTACTTTAGATTGATTGCGTCTATGTATATTTTCACGATTAGCGTTCCGGAGTCAAGTGATAGGTAGAACCTATGTTGATACATTACTTTAATATTAATATTGTTGTTGATCCTTATCCTTGTAACTTGGATATGATAATGTTGATATCTAACTTCAAAGGTTAACCGAAATGCTTAGCAATACATAGGTCATCTATTGAAGTCGAGTGGTGGTTCAACCATTGCTCACAAGCTTAGGGCTTACTTATGCCACAATGATAATGATATTGGGATGGATGAGTTGTGATGATGAGGTGAGATGTGGGTGGTACTAGGGGTAGGTCGGGAGAGGAACCCGGATGCCATAGACAGCTTGTATCGTTTAAGCACTGACCGTTGTTGCAATTGGCTCTATCACTTTTCGTACTAACCACATGCTGATCTAATGTTAAGATAAGTTAATTATCATACACTGTGTTGACATTTGTCTTGCGGCCCTATGACATGTAAGAGAAAAAGAAAAGGAGAAGCAAGGTGACAGGGAATCGGAGGTGTCCGGGACACGCTCGCAGTAACCCCGATGCCTTGAGGGCATGTGCAAGTGGGTAGTTTCGGGTATGAGAAAGATTGACACGAGTACCTCTTTATATGAGCCTATGTGGTCACGCAAGTCACATGGTTCTCGAGTCATGTGAGTAAAGATGTACCCATATAGGTTGTAAGAACAATTCGAATTGTCGTACTTTCGGTCATAAGCATGCGTATGTCCATTCGCAGCAGTCATAGAGTCACAAATGTGAGATAATGTGGTATGGTATGTTAGGATGTGGTTGAGATGATAATGTTACAGATATATGTTCTGATAGTTTCAATTACATATATATTCATGTTGAGGTGATATATGTTCTGATAGTTTCATTTACATATATGTTCATGTTGAGGATTACAAGTAGAAATGTGCATATTATTAAGAATAGATGCTCACATATTTGTATCAAAACTGTTTTTGCATATGCTCACGTTATTTTGAGATGGAACATAAGGGCATATTACTTCACCTATCTTTGTTGTTAATATATTTTGTCTTCAGTTACATAGTTTCTCTTTTGGCTAGGAGTGATCTATTTTATTGTTCCACTAGCTCTCTCTTTTATTGTAAATTATCAGAAATTGTTAATATTGAAAGATTTGTAATATAATTTCATTATACACTCTTTATTAAGCTTTGTTATGATAATATATGTTAGAAATGTGTGTTCCGATCTTGGACATAAAACACATATCGAGACTACCGGAATGAAATCCTAGTTAATCACTGCAGTTGTAATTATAGAAATGATCGACTTAATGATTAATTAGAATACTATTTGAATGGTTTCTCATAGCCCGGTCGTCGGAGGCTGCTTGCTTCCATCGACCATTGAAACCGCCCGACTCGCCTCCGCCAGGGCTCGCCAGATCCTTTTTTCGCCCCTTCGCGGGAGCCACGATCCATTCCTGAGTCCCGTCATGAACAGTAAAGTTAGCACCGTATTCTGCCGCAAAAATATCATCACCGCTCCCCTCCCCGCATCCCTATAGAGGTCGATATGGACTCCGTTGGAGATATTTTGTAGGGTGACACCGAGTGGCATCCGACGTGGATGCTGGTCTAGAGACGGATACTGATTCTGCCGGAGATAGTCTAATATCTCAAATTCAAATCCATCGATTGGTCATATGTGCTTTAATTTTTCTTCAAAAGACTCGTCCAAGCACTCCACCCAAACAAGCACGATTTAACAAAACAAAATCAGACACCAAAAGCATCGTCAGCCGCAAGAACAGCTCAGATCAGGACCGCTGGAATTGATTCCTCCCCGAGTTCCAATCTTCAACGCAATCCCAGCAACCACCCAACAACCAACCCAGCACAAAACAACCCATCCTTTTCTCTTTCACGAGCTCCTTGGTTCGCAATTCACGTGACAAGAATTCCCAGCTTTCCCGATCCCAAATCCAGCTCACTAAACAAAGCAGCAGGCAAGCGCATCGCCTAGTGGAGCAACAAACAAAACGCACCACCCAAGCAACGCATCCCCGCTACCCTGTCTGCCGGTCCGGTCTACCCCCTCTCGCCGGCCGCTCCGTCTTCCCCCCCTCCAAATCGCCCCCAAGATCCCCACCCCGTCCCAGACTCAAACCCAAAAGCCGCCAGCCATGTCGTCCCGCTTCACCCAGGGCGGCGACCACCGCGGGGGCGACTCAGGCGACGCCGCCCTCGCCCGCGACATCGTGACGCTCCACAAGGCGCTCTCCCTCGACCCCTCCACCCACCGCCGCCGCTCCCTCCCGCTCCCCGCCCCGTCCCCCGCCGAGCAGGCGCGGCACAAGCCGCGGCTCAAGCCCTCCTCCTCCTCTTCCTCCTCGCGCAAGCTCCTGCCTTCTGCCGCGGCCAACTCCTCCGCTTCCACCTCCTCCTCCTCGTCTTCGTTCTGGAAGAAGTCCCTGACCGCCATCTCGCACCTGGGCCGGCGCCGCCTCGACTGCGCGTTCACGCTGCACGTGCACTCGGTTGACGGCCTCCCCGCGGCGCTCGACGGGTCCCCGGTGTCCGTCCAGTTCCGCCGGATGTCCGTATCAGCGTCCACGCACCCCGTCGCGGCGGCACTCGGCGCCGCCGCGTTCGAGGAGGCGCTCACGCTGCGCTCCCCGGTCTACTTCTCCCGCGGCGCCAAGACCGCAGTCAAGTACGAGCCGCGGGCCTTCGCCGTCGCCGTGGCCGCCTCTTCGCTCAACCTCGGCAGGCACGAGGTCGACCTCACCAGGCTGCTTCCGATCTCCTTCGATGACCTCGAGGACGGCGGCGACTCCGGGTTCGGGAAGTGGAGCACCAGCTTCCGGCTGTCCGGCCCCGCCCGCGGCGCGCGGCTCAACGTCACCTTTTCGTGCGCGCTCGTCGGTGGATGTGGCGGCGAGCAGCACAAGACCGGGGAGGTAGCGGGGCTGCGGCGAGGGTCGATGGCGCGGCCGGTGTCAGTGCAGGCGCCGACGCCAGTGCCAGCGCGGAGCAGGGATGTGAGGGTGCTTCACGAGGTGTTGCCGAGCTTGAGGTCTACTTTTGTTGGTGATGGGGGTCTTGATGCGAGGAAAGAAGAGGTGGTGGCAACATTAGACAACTGCTTGGAAGAGGGGTCGCCAGAGTCGAAGCATTGCACATCAGTAGAGGTTAAGAAGGTGGACTTGGTGCATCCAGAGGGTGGTTGCGACGGTGCGGAGTTTAGTGTTGTTGATCATGGAGTTGAGGTATCCTCAGATGACCCAGAAAGGCTCAAACATGTGGAGACTAGCAATGTGGCTGTTCAAAAGGAATTTGGGTCTAAAATTGATGAAGAGGGAAAGGTCAAACCTGTGCTAGCAAGTGATGATCTCACTGAAGACCAGACTGTTGCAGTGAAGCCGGAAGAGGTGGCCTGTGACGATGATCTTGCTGAAGATCAGGCTATTGGAGTGAAACCGGAAGAGGCGGCCAGCGATGTTGCTCTTCAAAGGAAGAATGTGGGAGACATGCTGGCTGAAATGACCAAAGCAGCGTCACTGTCTACTGCAGTGCTGGAAGGGGAGGATCAGTTGGTACCAGATACAGAACTGGAGGATTTGGAGTGTATATTCAACAACCTCTCAATTGATGATCCGGAGGAATTTGACTCGCCAATTGCAAACGATAAGCTTTCTAGGCGATTGAGCTGCGTGGGTGTGACTGATAGTTACAAGTCCACCAGTAGGAAGAGCAGATCATGCAGCATGGATGCTTCATCTGATTATGTTGCTAGTGAGTTCTTGGATATGCTTGGGATAGAACATAGTCCATTTGGTCGAACCTCAGATGGTGATTCCGAGTCACCAAGAGAGCGGCTTTGGAAGCAGTTTGAAGAAGAAGCTCTAGCATCTGGTAATGCTATTCTTGGTTTGGACTTCGATGATGGAATGGAAGAACCTACATTTGAGGATGTTGTAGAGGATTTTGATCTCTCTGCAATCATACGTGAGGCTGAACTTGAGTTACAGAATGGAATTCAGGCCATAGATACTAGATTTCGAGCTAAGTCGTTGGAAGATGAGGAAACTGAAGCGTTAATGCGTCAATTTGGGCTAAATGAGAAGTCCTTCCAATCTTCTCCACCTGGAAGTAGAAGTGGCTTTGGTAGCCCCATTGACCTCCCACCTGAGCAGCCCCTTGAGCTACCACCCTTGGCCGATGGTTTGGGTCCATTTATTCAGACAAAAGATGGAGGATTTCTGCGGTCAATGAATCCAGCCCTGTTCAAAAATGCCAAGAACAATTGCAGCTTGGTCATGCAAGCTTCTTCTCCGATCGTATTGCCTGCAGAGATGGGCTCTGGGATTATGGAGATATTGCATGGTCTGGCCTCAGTTGGAATTGAAAAGTTATCAATGCAGGCAAACAAACTTATGCCCTTAGAAGACGTTAATGGCAAAATGATGCAGCAGATTGCCTGGGATGCTGCTCCAGCTTTAGAGTCTGCTGAAAGGTTAGGAATCTTCCTTTTCATGCTTGTTTGTGCCTTTCCCTACTTTATCTTATGCCTTGGTTAATATTTTTTTTTCTCTTACCGATGCAGATATGACCTATTGGACAAGCATAGCATGGATGCGTTGGTAGGAGGAGGTAGCTATGCTGCCCTTGGTAAGAAGAAGAAAGGGAGGTGTGCTGATCTGTCATCATCTTTGGGTGGGGAAAGTGCTTCAGAATATGTTTCGCTTGAAGATCTTGCACCATTAGCTATGGAAAAGATTGAAGCCCTTTCCATTGAGGGTTTGAGGATACAATCTGGCATGTCAGAAGAAGAGGCACCCTCAAATATCAGTGCCCAGCCTATTGGGGATCTTTCATCCCTGCAAGGAAAGTCTGCAGAGAATACCTGGTCCCTTGGTCTAGAGGGAACTGCAGGCTTGCAGCTTCTGGATGTTAAGCAAAGTGGAGATGAAGTGGATGGTTTGATGGGCTTGTCAATCACTCTAGATGAGTGGATGAAGCTTGATTCTGGGGTAGTGGATGAAGAGGACCAGTACAGTGATCGGACATCGAAGATACTTGCTGCTCACCATGCTAAATCAATGGAGTTAGTTGCTGAAAGCTGGAATGGAGACAAAAAGAACAGGAAATCTGGTAGAAGATGGGGTTTGTTAGGGAACAACTTCACTGTTGCTCTCATGGTTCAACTGCGTGACCCACTACGTAATTACGAGCCAGTTGGCACTCCTATGCTTTCTTTAATTCAAGTGGAAAGGGTTTTTATCCCCCCAAAGCCCAAGATTTACACTACTGTCTCAGACAAAGGTAACAGTGAGCAAGATGACGAGGAGCCCAAGACTGAAGAGGTTCCAGATAAGGCGTTGGCCACGAAAGAGAAGGTTGAGGAATTAGAAGATTCAGTTCCTCGGTTCAAGGTTACAGAAGTGCATGTTGCCGGTTTCAAGAGCGAACCTGAGAAGACAAAACCATGGGGTAATCAAACGCAGCAGCAGTCTGGCTCAAGATGGCTGCTTGCAGCTGGCATGGGCAAGGGCAATAAGCATCCCCTGATGAAATCCAAAGCTATAGCGAAGCCAACCAAAGAAGCAGCTGGTCAGGCAGGAGACACCCTCTGGAGCATCTCTTCACGTGTTCATGGAGCAGGTACCCGATGGGGTGAGCTAGCAGGACCTAAGAATCATTCACGGAACCCAAATATCCTCCTTCAAAAGGACAAGAGATTTCGGTGATGGCTTGGCGATTCAGTAGTTAGCACTTAGATCTATCTGGTAAGGAGGGGGCTTATTTATCTGCAATCGGACCTCACCGGAAATGTGGTTTGTCACATCATGTACATTGAGTTCACTTGCATACCGAACCATTTAGGATCATGTTTTTTTTTCGAACCTGCAGGAAAGCTATATATTATTATATTAAAAAGAAAAATGATTTAATTTATAAGGAAACTTAGTCTAAAAATCTTAACAAGTACAGCAGTACAACTCGTGGAACTCTGCTCACACGTAAACCAAAGAAGAACGAAAGAAACCCTTAGATCCATAAATCAATGACGGAGGTTCGGCGAAGCAGCATATATACAATCCAACAATCACAAACAAACAACACCAACATTGAGCAACGTTACACCGTAAGCAATTGCGTCTAGCTAGCACCTCGATCAGGGTAAGAGACATAGGACATAGAAGTATAGTCAGTGTTGTGAAGTGCCAAAGGTGAAGGGAAGCCCTGTCGAACAGAAGAACATCGGACAAAAGGGTATACAACAGTGGAGGATGGTGTGCCCTGTAAGGAGTGCCGTCAGCTGTAACACCAAGACAACAGAGGGACTCTCCAAATGATGTCTTCAAGAGGGAAGCCGAACCTTCGCACGTCCGAAAAGCCAGACAGGGCTTTCACTCGGAGAGGTCCCATAGGGAAGCCTCGCCACGGCGCCTTCAGGGAAGTTATGATGCCCGCGAGCATCACCGTCATCGGCAACAAGATGCATGTCGGGGCTTTCGCCCATAGTTCCCCCTACCACGGCACAACCCATTGAAGCCAGAGGCTCGATGGGTCGACCGGATCAATCACCTGCAAGGAACAGCCAGCAGCATGTATCACAAGAACACAACGCAACCGCTAACAAGAGATGATCGGGGGCAAAGCCCCGACCTGCAACCACGCACACATGACCGTCGGAGGTGCACCAACTTCGTCATCAACAACGACAGGTCACCGCAAAGGAGCATTGGAGGGCACTGATGGCCCCTCCGAGTGCATGGTGCATCAGGCCGACCGCAAAGAGCCTTGCCAGACGGCGACCAACCGGCCAACAGTCAATTCCCGTAGCCCCTAGCCTCGCAATCCCGCATGCCCACAACCCTTCGTCGGAGCCGAAGAGACCGCAAACAGGCGGCAAGAGGTGAGAAAGGCAAGCCACCGCACGGATCCAACCGGGAAGCAGCAGATTTGGCGAAGCACTGCGCGGATCTAGTCGGAGCGAGCAAGCGCAGAGGTTGATCCGATCGAAGCAAGCAGCACACACAGGGGTAGGAGGAGGGGAGGGGAGAGGGGAAGAGGTTGGGAGGGGGAAGAGAGAGGGTGGAACGGAGGGACGGAGGAGTGGCCTCTGCCGCCATCGCCGGTCGGCCTTGGCGGCTGTGGCCTCGTCAGATCTAGGAGGAGGGGCATGTGGAGGCATAGGAGGATCCCCGAGTCAGCCTTCTCTAAGATCATGCTTGCAATGGGTTGTACAGAGAAACTGGTGTTTCTCTTGGGCTCAATTGTACAGAGAAACTAGTGTTTCTTATCACAAATAAAAGAGCTGCTTCTGCCTGCGAAGGTGCAATACTATCTGTTGCACCGATCGTATATCCATTCATGCTTGTTATGTATTGACATTTCTGGTGCAATACTATCTGGCTATTTTCACGCTGCTAGTTGTATTGACATTTCTATCATGTGCTTCACTGTCGTCCCAATTCTCAATGTGTTCATGGAGCCAGTCCAATAGCATGGTTATTTTCTCCATAAAAACATGAGTTATTGTTTTGCTAAAAAACTCTAAAGATGAAATTAGGCAGACCTGTTTCGACATCATGGTGCTGTGAGAAAAAAGGGTACGATTTCATCAAACATGCTGAATAGATCTGCCGTCCCCTGCTGCGTTCTAGACTTCTACGCTCTAGCAATGCATAAACACCAGATGGGCAGGGCCCTGCTGCGTTCTAGACTTCTACGCTCTAGCAATGCATAAACACCAGATGGGCAGGGCAGCCCTGCAGCATGGAGCTTTCCGAGCAGGTTGGTGCAGCAGTGCGGCCTAGCAATCCACACAATGGGATTGGAGTTCAAGACATCCCGTGGTCGCCTTTGGATGTAATGATTTTAGGGGTCCCGTGATTTCATAACTGGTTGGACATAACTTTGTTTAAAGAATTTGTGGACTGGATGTCTGAATCCATCAGATCTAGCTTAAAAATATAGTTATAACAGAGTTAATCGCTCAGCTATAAATCAGTGTTATTGGAATAAAAAATATGATATAGAGTGATCGGCGTAAAGGTTTCACCGTTATAGAGCGGCCGTTCTATTGGTAGGTCCGCCTATGCCACAGACAGCTCATGAAACTATCATTCAGCACAGGCCGCAAAGCAAAAGACAGTCCTTGTAATCTATTCTCGTGATCTCGTCCAGCGGACGCTTTGATAATTGACCATAGAATGATGTACCCCTCGGTTTTTGACATGAAACGCAAGTCCTCGGCCTCTCTTCGTCTTGATTCCGTCTTCATTTTGCGTGTTCGGCTTGAGCAGCGCCAGTTGTTCCTGCCAAGTCATCTCGTCAGATTTCATCACACCCCGGTCCGTAAAGCTCGATGTAGAATTACGGAACACTGGAACAGATGCTGGTAGTCGCGCTAGGTGACCAGATGCGCATGGTCAGTGATACGGCGGGGTGCAGCGTGCGCCGGGTCCAAAAGCCAACGCAGCCGCGCCCGCACGTGTGCTCGATGATGCCGATGCCAACGGGGCAGCTCTTCCCTTTTCCAAACCCATGTGTTGTCATTCGTGTGAGCCTTCCACGTTTACTGACTGGTACCCATGGGCATTTTGCTTGCCTGCGAGCTCAATCGCCGCATCTGAAAGGAAGATGGCAGTTTCAGCCAGCAGAGATGCAAGCAAGGTAGCCATCAGCCAGAACGATATTTTACCAGTTCCAGTTATCTGAAACCGCGGAACGCCGTACTTCTTTTTTAACACTGGGATGACCAAAGCCTCGACCTTTTCTGGATCCTCGGAAAAATTCAAGGTAAAAAGATAACCTTCTGAAAAGAATCCTCGGAGAATTCCAATTTGTTTTCTGTTCTTAGAGTTTCAGAGGCCATTTCCCAAAATCAAAATTAATGTGGATTGGAATGGACGGCACGCCACAATAACCCTATGGTTGCACGTCGTCGTCATCATCGCCGTGGAGGATGATCTCTTACCTTCTCCTTCAGCCACTTTTTTCCACGCTGTACTGGTAAAAGAGTGAGATGTAGACTTGAAGCCTGCCTGTTTCCAAGCTGCTTCGAACCCCATGGTACCCGTCGCCGCATCATGAGATCAGTATGCATCCCTGTCTGTTTTTATACTCCAAACCAACTCGATCTAATCGATCGTGCGTGCGTGCACGTTCTGGTACGTAGTAAACATGTTGTGCAACGCGGCCTGCACTTGTTGAAAACCTGGGATCTTTGTGTTATCCCGTATTGGACCCAAAAATAAGTGACAACGAACGTATCGAGTCTTAGTAAAGAACAGGTAGTCTGAAATCGGAATGCCTGAAATGTGCACGCCTGGCCTTAACTACGTCCACCTTGTTTAGCTGTCCTGCCTTCTAATCTCTACTACTTAAAAAGATATAGTTAAATTCCGACCGTGCATGCTACAGTACATGCGCACCCTAATTAGAAAATTCTCTAATTAGTAATTTTCCTAATCACATCAACTAACTCATATTTGGCA